>NW_028221669.1:35000-75711 GCF_014529385.1 Adiantum capillus-veneris
TGCATGGCTTCTCCTTATGGTTGGTTTTCACAAGCATAACCTTTGTTTTGGATTCATTTACAATCAGCCCACTATGCAAGCAAAAGTTCTCAAGGACAACCATAAGCTTTTGTGCATCTTCTAAAGTGTGTGCTAGAAGCACTACATCATCCGCATACAACAAAAGCATGATTACCGCATTGCAAATAGTGACCTCTTCAATGCCGCCTTCTTGCATAAAGTCAAGTACCATTTGTTCCAATTGATCGATGCATAGACCAAAGAGAGTTGGTGACAATGGACATCCTTGTTTAACCCCAATAGTGCTTACATAAATTTTTGAAATTTCTCTTCCCATGCGCAATTGACAAATCACCTTCTCATAGATTCGAGAAACCGCAAGCATAAACTCACTTGGCACTTGGAGTTCTTCCATCCTTCTCCACAAATTGTTACGTGGAATCATATCAAAGGCTTTCTTAAAGTCCACAAAACAACAATACAATCGCTTGCCTTTCAACCAACTTTCCTCCATGAGAACACGAAGAGTGACAAGATGATCAATGGTGCTATGGCATCGACGAAAACCCGCTTGTCTCTTTGCACGGTTGTCATTCTCTTCAGCCCAATCACTCAATTTCATCTCCATTATGCACCCAAACAACTTTTCCATAAGAGACTCAATCATTATAGTCCGGTAGTTGCTTACATTCTTTACATCCCCTCTTTTATGCAAAGGCTTAACCCCATTAGTACTCCAATCATAAGGCATACCATGTTGAAGTGCAAGGTTGAACATATCACACATCCACTCATGGGTAAAATCTCCCGTCCATTTGATCATCTCCGGCTTGATACCTTGAAGATCTCCCGCTTTGCGAGTGGCCAACTTTTCAAGCCTACCGCATACATCCTCAATAGTAAAAAAAGACGGCATACATGGGAGTGAACCATAAAATGGAATTTTTTCAGTATTTTCTTGCTCATATAATTGCCTACAATGTGTGTACATATCCACTAGACTCAAGTTACCAAAATTCTCAACCCGCTTGCCTCTCAAGTTTCTCCAAAATCTTCCACATGCATGTGCCTTTTCTTGGACTGGAAATTCTTGTTGCTTTACTTCCCATCTTCTTCTCTTCTTTTGAATCAATGCCTTGTATGTATGCAAATGACTTCGATAGTTGTCTTTGTCCATAGTTGCATCAAGCTTTATCAAGGACTTTCGAGTATCTTGACATTCTTTATCAAACCACCTTTTGCGTGATCTATTTTTGTTGATACCATGGAGATGCTTTATGGCAAAGCATTCTTCCGCACAAGAACAAATAGCTTTCTTGAAAGCTTCCCATTTAGTTTCCAATGGTGCATCACATTGAAGCTTTGTCATCCATAATTTTTGCTCAACCATTTCAATGTACGTTGGTGCCCGTTTGAAATCCATACATAGTGATAACTTCTCTTTCCTTTGGCTGCGATTATCATGCTTAGTTGCTTCTCCACATAAAAGGTCAATACATAACATGCGACGGTCGGATTCCGGGGTCCATTGACCAAACATAAAACTCTTTATGCGATACGTGATGGCTTCAGAGAGTAGCATATAGTCAATCACACTATCCCCATTATGTCTCCTACATGTAAATCCATTGGTTCCACTCCACAAAGATACACCATTGGCAATGAGAGAGAGAGAGGTGGTGCATGCTCTAGTTGGCTCGCCCTTAGCCCGTTGCTCCACAAGAAATTTAAAATTTGAGATTTGAAACTTGATTGCAACTTTGCGTGGTAATTTTATTCAAGTGAAATACTCTAGTCAAGCCAGTATTAGGCGCCCCCAAGTGTGCAAAGCAGGACTATTTATGGGAATCTGTGGAGATGCGGTCTGATTTACCTAGATTTACACAAGCTAATGGAAAAGAAAACAGCGCGTGTCATGCAACGCCTGGCTGAGTGGGACGCGTTGTAGGAAGGTGCTAGCAAGACACGGCGGGGAAAAGGAGGCAGCGATTTATTTGAAGTCCATCTACTTGCTACGTGTGTGTATGGGAGTTTTCTTGACGAATACGAGCCGCATTTTGATGTAAGTGTGCTGTATTCTTCTGTTGGTCCATTGGTCTGCAAGTTTTTTGTCGTGGATTGTTATGTTGCTATTCTTGAGTGTATCAGCTCATTGTTGCACTATGCATTTAGCTATAGGAAGTGTGTCCATTATTGATCGATTGTTCTGTTGTTGCTCATGAGTGTATCAACTCAATGTTGCAGTGTGCATTTAGGTATAGCAGGTTATGATAGTTTAGAAACAATGATCCGACTGAAGTCTGAAGCGCGAGGCAAAGGGAAACGAGACGGCGGCATTGTTGCAGAAATGGAAAAAACAAGTAATACAGAAGGTTGCAATGCAGGCTCATCAAAAGCAAGGAAGCCAGAGGCCAGAGTGATGGAAGTTAGTGTTACTATGTCTCAGGGGTGCTGATGATGTAGAGATAGGCCTGCTGGGCTGCATGAAGTTGTTTCTTGAAAGGGAGACGCTAGATGGGTTGTGCGCATTGGAAAGAGGAGGAGCGCTTTTGCATCTTCATTTGCAAATGGTTGTCTGGCTTTGGGCAACATCATTGATTGTTGTGAACAAGAAGAAAATAAAAGCATACTTGGGTTGGGCTAAGTCGACGCCTCGCAGGGGGAATGGTTTTGTGTCGTGGGTTGAAACAACACAAGATGCACACATTCAAAGGCATGGTAGGATATTGTTTGAAAGACTAGGATGAATCGTATTTTCAAAAAGTAGTGCTGATGTCAATACCGGCGTAGAGCTATATAGCTTGTATGGAGCTGATGAATTGAAGAATAGGGTCTGCTTGACACCCACGAACATCTTTGATAGGGCATTGATGTATTGGAAATTCAAGTTGAGACACCCAGCAAGCAATGACTTTCTGTCCACGTTGCATATAATGGTCAAAACTGGAAAGTACTATCTATCATCGTCCTGAATAACTCCGCATCAGGGTCGCAGAATGCACCCAGGGAAGATCAGAGCACTCTGGAGGTGCATGATATATCCATCCACAACAACGTACCAAGATATTGTCAACATTTTTGTTAATGATGATGTCTATGGAAACACACGGTCTCGTGCAGAATGGTTCCAATCTTGCTGGCAAGAGAGAGAGGTATGCTAGTCAAAGTTCGCGGAGAACAATTTCTGTATTGAATTTTTAACCGCGACAACTGTGTTTTCTAGTGCACCAATACCCGTTGTTGACGGTCGTGATTCCGATTTTGGCATAAGAGATGCAAAAATAGGAGATGATTTCATTCCGCTTGTGCATCGTGTTGATGTGACAACAGTTGCTTAGTGTGGTGTGTTTGTTGCCAATGATTTTATTGTTTTTTATTATGGTCCAAAAATATACAAGTGATAATAAGTTCTGATGTTTACATTGTGAAAATGGATGAGGAGGATGAAAACCAGATGCTCAGATTGACTGACACACAACTAGATGACTCTTTTGGTGTGATAGAAGACCCACGAATCGACAGGATAGAAGACATGCTGGCTGCAATTTTCAAAGAGTTGATTGGAGATGAAACCAAAATGACCATCCGCTTTGATTGGAACTTATTGAAGCTATACATACTTCAAAAGATGCAATCGATAATTATGCAATCAATGTTGTTGATATACAAGTGACAAAGTTGGAAGAGCAAATCTCCTCATTGCAAAAAGAATTGATAGCTTTCAAAGCTCAAGTCAATAGACTTAATGCCATACTCTGTACGTTTTCAAACATCCTAAATAGGAGCAGCACCTAATCGTACCTATCGATACTCTAAATGCAGCTACTGTCTCCAAAAACATGTTTTGGTTTGTGCAGGTGTAGAAAACCGTGTACAGACAACCACTCTGATGATATTTCAGTCACAATGGTTGTACAGAATACTATGTTGATATCCAACGAAACAGCAGGACAGTGCCACGAGGAACTGGGCAGACCATCGTTGCGTTCTTTTCTTTTTTCCCGCGATGGGAAAGCGTTCTAAGCGCATGTGGCTGATGTGGACTACATGCGTGTCAGTGATTTGCGTTGCCTTTTGAAGCAATTTGTAGAGCTTAGCAACAGAATTCTATAGATTCGGGTTAATAAGGACGCGTAGACCCAATATGTCCCTACGATCATTTTGGCAAGTCTTTTGGCTCACAGATTTTTACAAAAAGTCTTGGTTTTGAAAAATATGATCTTTGTAAAACTATTCGGAGTTTAAACTTCAAAAATAATGTCCATTTCCCTTGCATATGTAGCTTAGTATTTACTCATTTTGCTAAATATTACAGCTTTTACTTGCCTTGATATGCAATTGAATATCTCTTGTTATTACAATGATCGCTTATCTATTAGATATTTCTATTGGTCCTAGTGCCTACCACTACAACATAAGATGATCTTAGCGGTGTCCCAAATGCTGCTATTATAAAGTAAGGAAAAAAGGGAAGCAATGACGGGTGCCGCTACGAGCATTGGTATGGTTTTACGCCATTGTTTTGGCATTGCCCGTCGGTACTTGCGACGACAAAGAAATCCAATGACACCTAGTTACTAGCAACATTTTGAAACATCTTTATTGTTTACCCTTCTAAAAAAACACAAACGTCGCAATTTCCAGTGCTTAAATCGTTGGTATGAGCGGCGTGCGCAAGAAAATAAAAGCGCCTCTATTAGCGACGTTTGCAAGGAACGGCGTTTGTAGGGAAATATGGGTGCCTTTGTTAGCGGCATTTGCAGAGTTTGAAAAAAAAAAGGTAAGCAGACACCCAGCATACAAAAAACCCAAAATAATCAAACATAACCATAACCACAACGAGCTCTCAAAATGAGCTATGACAAGTAGACTTTCACATTGCTTCTCTCGTACCAAAATTACAAAGAGTAACATTTTACAAACTTGACATTGTTTCAACAGAAAAGACTACAACATCATAAATAAGCGGCACACAAAAGAAGTACAGCTGTCATATATCTGACCAATAAGTACAGCATGTATGTCTGTGATCATGTTGATCTTAATGGTGCTAAATATTTATGACAACGTTAAGCTACATTGAGCAACTATCAGATGCTAGCTCACTCTTGTGACGGTGACCCCTGACGTCTCTTGCCACTTCTTGGTGTTAGTGGGTAAGTAATCGCCGTCCTCCTCATTGTCAGGCAACTGTTCCTCGAGGTCTGGATACTCGCCTGTCTGCGAGAGAAGAGGTACAAAAGAATCGTACATAATTAATGAACTACACAAACAAAAAGTTTAATCACATCATCTTCCTATGTCAAAAAATTTAATCACATCATCTTCCTATGTCTGTTTTGGAGTCCAACTTACCTACTGTCTCTAAATTGTCTTAGGCTATGGTCACGCGAGGCTTAGTTTTCAGTAGGCTGAGCTGGCAACCACTGACGCGAATCAGCTTTTTGCAGGAGTGAACCGGTTTCGTAGGCTAATTATGCCTTTTTCTGCATAGTTGGAAAACTAAGCCCATCTCTTGCCGATCAGCCCTTTGTTTCTCTCTCCTCGCTGCATCCTCACACTCTCTCTCACTACATGCATTTGCCCGTCGTCTTCTGACCTGCCGTGCCTGCCATCGTCAGGGTTGTCGAGGCTTACAGATAACTAAGCCTCGCGTGACCATGCCCTTATTTAACTTATTTACGTATTTACGGCCCTGTAAGTATCTTAGAGGTCCCCCACACACAGGGGGGTAATTTGTTATTTGAACGAAATTACACCTTCCAGCTCACGTCCACACATGATCGAAAAAGTAATTCGTTATTTGAGTGGGGGGTAAGGCAACTGCACCTCAAAGAGGTGTAGTTAGCCCCAGCCTGGCACGTTATGTGAAATAATGTGCTTTGGAATTCTCCAACGTCACTTCGCTTTGCCTTGAAATATTGAATAAGGGTTGTATATTGTTTTATTTAAAGGCATGGAAAACTTTTGCAAGGTGAAAATGTTTATTTTAAAAGTGAACATCCATCACTTGACCTTTTCAAGGTCCACATCCCTTCAACTTTATCTACGTGTGAGTGTGAGTAAGAATTGGTTATGGAGGAAATCGATTTTTGTGTGAAGTTGAGGGGGTAACTTGAAAACTGCTGACCCCCTCTCGTGTGGGGGGGGGGGGGGGGGGGGGCCTTATATAGCTTATCTAACTTATCAAACTGCATCAATACTCTCATTGTAAGTATAATGCTCTGCTTGCATCAAATCAAAAATAGTGGAGAAGAGTTTTGCAAGTATTCACCTACAACAGACCATGAACAATAACCGAGTGAGCTGGACGCTGCTGACCCAGTCGCATAGAAAAGCCCAACGTTGTAGTCTGTAATGCCCTCATCCAATCCCCGCAGTAGAAGCTTGCCCATCCTTGAACAAGAGATGCTGATGTAAGCTCTCGTATCCCTCACTAATTACCATCGTGAGATCAGCGCGAGCTTCTGCAGAGGTCGAGGTAGGCAGTCACATACCTTCCTAGCTAGAGTTGAAGATAGGAGACAACACATAGCCTAGGATCGATCACATGAAGTTTTAGACAGCTTCCCTTTTGGGAAAGGGGTCCTCTTTCCCTGGTTTTTCCCGAAGTGTTCAACATCATGAGGTTCTGTAGGTAAGGCACCTAGCTAGGTAGGTGCGCAGTGCCTCACCTGCAGAAGCTTATGATGTTGTCGTAATTCACACTGTATCTGTCTAAAGCTTCTTGTGCGCGAGTACTAGAGATCCTTACTGTTGTCTCCAAGTACTACTGCACTCGCTGAGGTATAATGTACGGCCAGCTAGAGGCACCTTCCTTCTCATGGGGGACGCTCGTGCCCCCTGCTAGCCGGAACTTATATAGCACTTGATGCCCTGTGAAAAAATCCGACGCAATGAATTCACACCCAGATTCGTCATTTGAATCTCTTATATACGACGAGAATCTGAAGGCACTAAGGATCTCTGATCCATTAGTAATAGTACTGTGTGTTTGCAGGTCTGATAACGTACCAGCCATTTTTCTGACTCATTCCGGGAAGCAGAAGCCTTTTGTGGAGAGTCTCTACAGTGCTCTGCGGAGGGTTAACCATAAAGCCTTTTTTGACCAGCACTCTTTACCCAAAGGCTCTACCTTCCCTCAGTGCATCAAGACAGCTGCACTGGGCTGTGAGCTTGGCGTAGTGGTACTATCAGAGGACTTTCTCACCTCCAAATGGCCAATGATTGAGTTGGAGATCCTGGTTCTGCAGAGGGGCCCCAAGGCCAAGCTGCTCCCCCTGTTCTACAAGCTCGGGCCTGCTGATCTCAAATCCCCGGCGAACCTCGCCCAGTGGCAGCAGGTGTGGGAGGAGAAGGTCGGTGCTTCGAATCTACATCAGCGTCAAGTGGAGAGAAGCTTTGAGGAAACTCGATGCTTTCAATGGCGAGGAATTTACCCAGGGCACTAGCGAAACTGCATATATTAATAGAGTGGTGCGGAGTCTATGCAAGGTGGTGCCAAGCCCCCTTCTTCAGGATCTCTCCCAAATTCAAGGGCTTCACCGTCTATACACAAGGAGCTTTAGACCAATTGTCGCCTAGTAAATATCATCCGATTTTATTGTTTTGCTAGATTGAACTAGCAAATATAGCAGATGCAACTAGCAAAAGTGAGGCCTTGCTATGTAGTTGCTAGATAGAACTAGTAAAATCATGCTTCCTACAAGATTGCTATATAGTAATCTAATGTTCTTGCTAGATAGATCTAGCAAAATGGAGTTTCTTTGTGGTGATTAGACATGGGGTGCAACATTTCCTACATAGTAATAGTTGCTACACATTTGCTATCTAGTAATTTAGTGCAAGTAGATCGATGGAGATAAAAAATTTCATTTTCTATATAGAAAAATGTGTGAGTTAAATGCTCCTCTCTCTCTCTCTCTCTCTCTCTCTCTCTCTCTATTTCCAACATCGAGTGGGTTCTCTTGTTTTCCTCATAGACATGGGTCCAACAGAGTGGATTATGTTTTGGAAGCCCAATTTCGTACACTCTATTCAAGACTTTACAATCAGGCCCATGCCTATTGGGGTAGCGATAGATCATGCTTTCCTCACCTTTATTGTCTCATTCCAATTCAGCACAGCTCGATTGGCATAGACACCTACACATACCCGATACACTTTTTCTTCAAAGAATGATTCTGTCTACATAGATGGTATCTACAGACGCTTATGCACAGATGATCCGAGGAGACCTTTAGGTGGGGAGATCACTTATATATTGACAAAGACATAGAGGCACACCCACACATTGAGCCTGGGCAGCGACAATGTTCTGGGAGCACACTCCAAAATAGCTGGTATGATGAGGAGTGCAGAGAGATCTGAGTCTGCCTTCAAAGGGAGGTACTTCTAGAAGTCATTACTCATAGGCAGTCAAAGATTGTTGCTCGGCATTTGGTACGACGGAAGAAGAGGAAATTTCTAGCTCGATTAGAGCAGGATTTATGTCAGTTGTTTTTGAGCCAGGATTCAAGCGAGGCATGGCGACTCTTCCATGAGCACTCCCCCCCACCAGTCATCACTTCTACAGAGGTAGGGGTTCAATATGCATCATCTCTTTCTCGGGGTAGCCACCGATTCCAAATCCACTAGAGCCATGCCCACACATGTGCTTTCTTTACCGTCGAGATGGTAAAGAAAGCCATTGACAAGATGAAGACTAGGAGAGTATATGATCACCATGGCCTGGTAGAAGAGCATTTTATACATGCCAGAGATTTGCTTGCAGAGCTTCTAGAAATGATGTTCAACCATGCCATGTGCAAGGTCCTACCTGATACTTGGAGTTTGTCCATGACCGTACCTATTTTCAAGTCAGAGGACCCTATGGAGCCTAGGAACTATTATGATTGGGCACACATTGGCACGATTGTACATATCCATCCTTGAGCAACAATTGAGTAGCTGGAAAGAGAGAGGGGATGTATGGGCAGCAGGATAGATGGGTTTCAGGAGAGGTTTCTCTACTCTTGATCATATTATGATACTCAAAGCCATTATTGAGGAGGGGAGATTACGTGGGAGACTTCTCTATTGTTGCTTTGTGGACTTCCACAAAGCCTTCGATACAATGCCTAGAACTAGATTGATGCACATATTATAGGAGACGGGGTACCCAAAGAGTTGATTTGGGGGATCATGGCTCTATACAAGTCACTAGTGGGGCATGTATGCACTCCAGAGGGGAATTTTTATTTGGTTCACTCCACTGTTGGGATGAAACAGGGTTGCCCGCTATCTCCTACACTATTTGACATGTATGTGGATGAGGTTGCTAACTACATTGAGAGGGATGGTGATAGAGGAGCACAAATGGGAGGGACATGGATCTCACTATTGCTATATGCTAATGATATTGTGCTAATTTTGACTCCCCGAAGGGGATGCAACGTCGTCTAGATGCTTTATACACATTGGCCCACAATAGTGGATTGTCTGTTAACCTGAGAAAACCAAGGTTATGGTGTTCAACACCACACCACAGTGGGCCATGAGGTGTGCACCTACTTCTACATATAGCCAGAAGATGGTGGAGTATATAGATGCATACACCTATCTTGGGATAGTCTTTAGTGGACCAACGTTTTCATTGAGGAGAGTAGCAGAGACTAGATTGACGAGAGCCTATGCAGATTTGGGAGAATTGGAGAAAATGTGTTCGTAGGTTCAATTTCAAGAACCTCGAACAAAGCAATGCCTTTTTGACACTCTAGTGGCTTCACCTATGCTCTATGGGGTTCAGACTTAGGGACTTGGCCCTTATTGGACCACCAGAGCAGATATGGTAGCACTGATGGATGGAGATGTATGGAGAGGCCTCTAGTCTCTATGATCTCTCAAATGATTCGGACTAAGGCCTCAATGCCACATGAGATTACTCGAGCTGAACTAGATACCAAAAGCACATTAATGCAGCCGGTACAAGGGTTTGTTCACTAGCACTCAATGGGTTTTTCGGGACTACTTCCTTAACACTGTTTCAACTTTGTTTGTTGTACTAATTTGTATGGCTCTTGTTTGGTAAGCTTCAAGATTTGGCAGCTACCTTTTTGCAATTTAGCACTTATGAAGCCTCTAAGTATGGCCTTGTGTACAATTCTAGGTTCCATTCACTAATAAGCTTAGCAAATGTGTGGTTATGCGCATAGCCCATTTCATTTTTTCAACTTGTAGAGGAATTAAAAGTAAGAAACAAACTCCTAAAACTAAAACATAAATTCAAATACCCCCAAAATTTTAGTCTCTATGATCTCTTGAATGATTCGGGCTAAGGTCTCACTGCCACATGAGATTACTTGAGATGAACTAGATACCAAAAAGCACATAAATGCAGCCAGTACAAGGGTTTGTTTAATAGCACTCGAGTAAGAAAAAAACCAAAATATCCTCTAATTTGTGGAAATCCCAAATACTCCTGAACTTATAAAATAAATTTAAATACTTCCAAAATTTTGTCATAAATTCTTAAAATGCCCTTCAAAATCTTCAAATTTTCCAAAAAATCCCTAGTTATGAGATTGAATGTTTCCAAAGACTATTGTCTATCAATACAAGATGCTAAAACTAGAGTTTGAGTTAGTTATGTAGGCTTAGGATTTAGCGTGGCAAATTATATCACGCTGCCAAGAAACTGCAGCTGCTCCCGCCACGCTCGAGCGACTGGAAAAGATGAGAGAGAGAGAGAGAGAGAGAGAGAGAGAGAGAGAGCGCGTTGTGGTCTGCACAGAGAGAGAAAGAGAGAGAGAGAGAGATCGCGCTGTGGTCTGGAGAGAGAGAGAGAGAGAGAGCTGTAGCAACAGCTGGCGCGCGCGTTGCCAAGACCAGAGAAAGACGTACAGACGCTGCTGCTTCGACTCATAGCGCTGCAGCCGCCAGCCCTCATTTAGCATCATTCGGAGTACATGGCAGCTGTTCTTGGCCCCTCTTCAGCCTCACTCTGATCGAGGCTCGCTAGTGCAGCTGCAAGCACGTCGGACTATCTCCAGGTAGAATTTTTTAAAATTGAATCTTTTAACGCTAATCTTTTAACTCCTGTAATTTGTGGAAATTCCCAAAAGACCCCCCCAATATTTTGTCATAAATTCTAAAAATACCTTTAATATTTTCAAAATTCGCAAAACAAACCTTGTTTTTGAGATTAAATGTTTCCAAAGAAGACTGTTTGTATATCAATACAAGATGCTGTTGATAAGAAGACTCTTTGTATATCAATACAAGATGATAAAACTAGATTTTGAGTTGGTTATGTAGCTGCATTATTGGAACTTGTCAGTGGCTACTTGGGTGCCTGCGGGCCCTAGTGTTCGGGAAAAAATGTGTTTTAGCTTAATATCGTGCCATTTTCAATTTTTAAAATTGCCGATTGAGGGCAAGGGGAAAAGGAGAAATTCCGCCCCAAAATAGAGAAAAATAATGTAAAAACTCTAAAAATGATCTAAAAATTTTAAAATTTCCTCTTGGCAAATTCAAGAAAAAGAATTTTATATGTTTGGAAAAATGATTTTTCCCGAACACTGCTGAGGCCCCTAATCTTTATGGAAGTGTCACCCCCTAATGTACATAAGTATTGAAAAATTTGCATAACAATGGAATTTGTTATGAATAAATTAGTCACACAAGTTTCCTTGAATGTGTGTCGTTTATGTAGCAGTGTCAATTTGATTATATATGGCACTCAAGTTTCTTTAATAGATGGCACTCATTTGGAGCCATCTATCATAACTAGACACAAGGGTATTTAGGGGGGGGGACACACACACATACACTCATTTGGAGCCATCCATCCAAACTCTGCCACTCACTTGGCTAATTGTTGAAATTGTTTTTATTATGGGGGACACACACACAGACACACACACACAAACACACACACAGAGAGGGGTATTTTGACACTAGGGTCATCCATCCAAACTACGCCACTCATTTGGCTCATTGTTGAAGTTGTTTTACACACACACACACACGCGCGTGCGCGCGCGCGAAGAGAGAGAGAGAGAGAGAGAGAGAGAGAGAGAGAGAGAGAGAGAGAGAAGGGTATTTTGAATTTATGCTTTTTGTTTTGTGGTAGCTAGGACAATGGTTGCAAAAAACGCATCGTATAAGGTGTGTTCCGAGCTGGTGCAAAATATTGTGGCCAATTTGGGGCACAATGGTGCGGAGTATGATCCATGGCCAGAGAGACGGTACTTTTTATTTGGACACACAAAACCCCCAACCATAGGAGTCACCATTTTTTTGGATGATCCAAAGGACTGGTACCTTAACCTAGGAATCACTTTAATTAAAGAGACACTAGGTCTCGTTAGTTTCTACAAGATTTCTTCTCGTGGTTGCAACATTGTACCCACCTATGTATTGGGCCTTAGGTTGAGCTATTTGATGACTATGCTACCCGGGAGAAAGATAATAATTTGTGATCTTCCCCCATTATCTCCTGAAATTGGGAATAGCTGAATGTTTCTATGAAATCAAAAAAAAGTTGTGAAGTTAAAGTATTTTGTGCCTTTTTATATTTGTGTATCTTTCATTAGATAGATGTGCTAACCGTTTTCATGGATATATAATTTTTTTTTTAATGAAATGGGTTAGTCTCTCTTTGTATCTTGGATTGGAAGCGCCTTTTCATGTAAACCGTTGAGTAATTTAAACATTTTCAATCAAGAAAAATCTAATTATTCAACCCTATGCTTTTAGGAAAGGATGGCTACAACAGTAGGTAGTATGGAGACCGATAAGTGTCAATGCAATTATAAATGCAAGCACTCAAGTGTGGGATGGGAGTTCGTAACAAGGAGAACCTTTTACAATCATCAAGTTCAGGACTCTTTAGGAAATGTTCATCCATCGGTTGGTAAAACCCAACCCACACACATACAGAGCCATGCGGGAGATACTACTCCCTTGCAAGGCGGCATAGAAGCAAATGTACACTCGATGGGTGGTACCCAAAATGCGACAAACAAAACTGCTTTTTGTACTTGCAAAGTGTACTGTCAAGGTGGACGACATGTTCATCTATCAACCTTTTATAGACATCAAGCAATCATGCACAAATTTGATGTACTGAAGAGTGGATTTGGATTGCAAAACACCGTGCGAGTAGACCCTTTTCCTTCAAATATGCAAGGGAACCTAGAACAGATGACGCAAATTACCCAAGTTTGTGATATTGCCATGGATGATAGTGACAATTTGGATGACCACACTACGGAGGATTGTGATACTGACATGAATCTTCATGTTGACTCTAATGGCCCGGAGAATGATGGAACAAAGGGCCATTTCAATCTAGTTTTTGAGCTAGTTGAAAGAATCTTAGAGCTTCAAGCTTTATGGGACGAGAACAAAATACCTATTGGCGTTCAAGACAAAATGTTGCGTCTATTGTTTGGAGGCTTCAGAGGTTTCAGAGTAAGCAACAATTTCTTGAAAAGCAGTTTGGCAAAGTTATTGTTGCAGTTATCCCCAACATGGGATGGTGATCTTAATGGCATTCAAGTGCCTGCTTGTTGGGACCAAATGCAGGGTATGCTCAAGGGACTTGGCATGGTATGTAGCCAACGACATCGTATCTGTACAGGTACTTCTACTGCAAGTCACGCACCAGAGATTTTATATCCAAGTCATGAGGACAACTATGTTGGGGAACTGCCAAAATGTACATGTTCAAATGGTCGCTCTTGCAGAAAACTAAAGAGAGATTGTGCAGCGTGTTGTGAGAAATGCAAGGTGTGTAACACTCCTAGAAGAATGATGCTTTCATTCGACTACATTCCTATTGGACCACAAATATACCTACATGTTCAAAGCAGAACCTTTTGCCATGAACTATTAAGCATCTGGCGTAACAACGAACAATGGCTTGACTCCGATGCAATGACAAGTGGGAGAAGTATTGTGGACTTCTGGGATGGTGCCAAGTTCCAAGAGGTAAAAGAATTTTGGGACCCGCAAGCATGGTATGAATTGCCAATAGTTTGCAGCACACCTTCTTGCAAGAAAGTATACACAACATTTCCAGAATGCAAGCGCCACCCTATGCTAGAAGATTCTTGGAATGAGGAAACTAGCAAGTATCAATTTCTATGCTCTGAATGTAGAGAAGTCACAACTTCAGAGAGGGTACTTTGTCAAGTGTGCTCTTCTTTTTTTATTTTTTTCATAGACTACAAAGGTTTAGAGTACTTACAAATTAATATTTTTCATTTAGATTGTTGTATATATACTTGTAAACAGGGCGACCCTCGCAATATTGCCTTGTTGCTTCATTGGGATGGTTTTCAAACTTCTCGAACCACTCAAAAGAGTTGTGCAGCTGTTGAAATCATGGTCTTGAATACTGGAAAGTACTCCTCTATTGGTGTATTACCAGTAATGTTTATCCCATCGAGCTGTAAGAAAATAATCAAGACATTTGGAGATGTCTTTGGGACATTTTTGAAGCCTTTAATAGATGAGCTAGAATCCCTCTTTCTGGAAGGTATAGATGTGACCTATGACTATCCTATTGACAAGATATTTGGTGAAGCAACACAGATGACAAAGGATTGCAAACTACGTGCCATGGTGATGATGGTTACTGGAGATCATCCTGCCCAATGTAAAATTGGGATGTTCAAGAATGGTGGCCAAGAGTTTTGTAGGAGAGACAAGGCCCAAGCCTCCCTAACACAAAATGAGGGAAGAAGAGAAAGACGATATTTCTATGATGGAAATCGGGAACAATCTGGAACCCAGGATATGCTTATGGCATTAGATGAAGCCAAACGTTGCTCTACTAATGTAGAGAAAGAAGCAGTTTGGAAAAGAGCTGGTCTTTCAAGACAATCAATCCTTTGGAGGTTGTATGATCTCTATGGATTTGATGTCCCTATTGACCTAGTGTATGATTCCATGCACACATTATCACTAAATGTCTTCAAAAAGTATATCTCCCTCTTGATGGAGAATGCTTCATCAAGCCTCAAGAAGGAAATTGATGATGTTGTGACAAAGGTTTCTAAGCTGGTGCCTACATCAATTCGATCCGGTCGATGGCCAAACTATCCTAGAATATATCATGATAGCTTCAAGGCAGAGGAAAATCAAAATTTCATACAATGGTGCTTGCCCTATGTTCTCAGAACCGTAAGAAACATCCCTTCTGACATGGAGATATTGGGTGTTTTGTTAATAGACATAGCACACTACTTTTACAACTATAGTAGAGATCATGGATGGTCTCTTCATAGTATTGAAGTTGTGATTAAGCTCTTACAATCATGGCGAGTACGAAAAGATGACATGGCGGGTGCAACTTCCTCACCACTTGAGCATGTTTTTGGTGCGTATATGGACCCAATATGCTAGTGTGGTCTATTCATATGTTTCCAATTAATGTTCATATTCTTTCATGTCTAATGAGAAATTTTCCCTACTTACAGGAAATGGTGAGCTGTTAGATGATGTCTTGCGGCATGGCCTACATGATCGCTTTTGGTGCTACATATTTGAACGAATGGTCAAAATTTATAGTGGCATCAAGTCCAATAACCTTAACAATGAGGCAACTTTTGTGCAGTTCTATTTGAGGAGTGTTTTTACAAGAGCATTCCAAGTGATCCAAGAAGACAAGGTTGGGCCACTACCCAATGAGCGTTTCATTCAAGAACTCCATGTCTCATTACGTCTATCTTGTGAAGTGAACCATGAAGATCTTAATTGCAACAGTTGTTTTCCTTGGCACATACATGGATTACTAGTTGTTTCTTCAATTGGGAAGGCTAGATCCATCTGGGATAAATTCTTGAAGTATGGAGATCATGGGCCTTGTATTGATAATCTCTTAACAAAAGGGATTGCAATATCAAAGAAGACGTACATTCAGGGAGCCAAGCATACATGAAGCTACATATCTTAGGTCATTTTGGCACATCGAGTCTCAGTCGTTTTGTATAAATGACGTTACACTGTATAAGAAGGTGCTTTTTAGAGGAGAGATCTATGGTATTGGGGACCATGTGGTTGTGAAGGTGGACCAGGATGAAAACCTTAGCAACTGCAGAGGGCATTGGAAGGCAAGAATAACTACAATTTTTTCAATGCAACATAGAAATGAGCACATTTGGTGGAGAATATTATAAGCAATGCATTGTGGGTGATGAGACATCAGAGACTTTATTAATTGATAAGATTACATCAATGAGTGTACTTGAGAATAATCCTCTTCCTTCGAATTGAGATTCTATCAGACCCATTCACTCTTTACTCCACAAGTTTGTTCCTTTACAAATACCTAGAAGTCAAAAGTTGATTGCTTATGAGGTAAAGGATTTAAAACCAAGAGAGAACCTTAGTAAGGAGGGATCCTATGGAAATCCTCCTTTGTGGTTGGAACTCCATGACATAGTGAAAGTACTTGTGAAGAATGGAGACAGGCAATCCTTACAATATGTTGTAGTGCGAGAAATAGATACTACAAAAAAGGAAGCAAGGTTTGCATTTTTTAAGACTGATATGCAAAACTCAAACATATGGATAGTTCGTGTAGAAGGGAACACATGGAAAAGCTGGAATGAATGTGTTTATCTATCTCAACATTGGCTTGTCTTGAAACGAAAGAAGATCAATGAACATGGACAACACATCAAATTTATACCTGTCATGTGGAAATCTATATGAAGACTTAAATTTGTAAGTGAAATTTTAAACTAATAACATTAAATCTTGTAAGTATCATTTATTTACTTGAGTACATCTTATTTCTTCTTATGGACAGGTACATAATGGATTGTCCACAATCATTGTTGGATAGTTTTCTCTCAAAGCCTCGAGATGATGCTTTGAAGATATTAGATTTGTGGCGGGCCTCAAAAACAGAGGCTCAGAGCAATGTGTCTCATGAGCTTAGTAATGAGGAGCGTAAATCTATGATGTACGCTCAATTGTTCCGTGCTCCACCTTTAGCTCATCGAGATAAAAGTAAGCTTTATGGAAAAGAGTTTTTACGGAGACATTGTGATGACTAAGTGAGAGTATGGAATGCAAACCATAGCCTTGTGTGTGAGTGGTTTGAGGATGTAGAACCTACAAAGGATCTACGAAACAATGCAGCAGAGAAGAAAAGAATAGAGAACATTATCAAGGAAAATATAGAAAACATCAAGCCAATAGTTGTACATGGAGAGCCCTATATTTGGGAGGAGGTAGATATCTACAACTATTGTGTCAAGTCTCTTGCAGCAAAACGGAAGTGGAAGAAGAGAAAATCTAGTGGATCGACATCATCTATTGCTACTTCGGTAAGCTAATTTCATTGAAAATGTATATGTTTATTCTCTAATATCTCAATTCTTTTAAGTTGTAAATGAAAACATGAAGGTGATTGAGACAATTGAAACTCATGAACAATTGGATGAAGTCAATCAATGTGGATCTCTTTCAAAGCTTGTGAGTAAGACTATGTTTTTTAATTTATATGACACATGTTTGAATCTAAAACTTATGTTTATTTTAAACATTTAAAGCTTGAGAAACATTTGGAAGAGGAAAATTTAGGAGATAGAAATGAACAACCATGAGTTTTGCAAGTAACATTTATGTGCATAAAGCATATAATAACTTGAAATTTTTAAATGGCATGTTGTGCAAACTTTGATGCATTTGTAGGATCAAAATAATGTCTACATTCCCAACATACCTTGGGAAAATGTAAGTGGAGAACATGATATTTATGAGATGTGTTTTGTATACAGTAGTTGTAATCTATGTTTTAAGTATGGACTATGATTAATACTTGTGCTTTTAGAACACTTGTGTTACTCCTATTAGGAGTATGAAACTTTTATTCATGACCATCTACTTGAAAAGTCATCAAATATTTCTACAAGTGACCATTCCATCCAGCAAATTGAGGTATTTCTTATAAAGTGCTAAATATGCTTTCCTTTATTTATTGCATTTTAAAATCCTTTAATTTTTTTTGTGGACTTCTTTGCTATTTTTAGGAGGTGGGCATGCACACATTACCATTAGAAGAGGATCAAAGGAAGAGTGCACGCAAGAGAAAGGTTATAGTTTGAGAATTTTAAATGCTTTTCAAAAACATAATCTTAACCAAATCATAATGAGTTCATTTAAGGAGTTTATTTTTTTGCTTATAGCCTAGCGCAAAATTATCGCAATTATCCGGTCTAGGGTGAGTGGGAAGAGGATAGCCAATTTGTCAAGAAACCCAAAAACATTAGCGCTAGTGAGAAACTTGGTTAGTTTGCGATAGTGACTCCATGAGTCACGAGCGCCATGAGCCTCTATTCTCAAGCATCGAGTGCCCCACGAGATGCACAGGGAAGGATGTCATGATGGCATATATACATGTTACTTCTAAATATTATCTATGAAACACGGTCGGGCAAGGGCTGTGTACCATCAGTGAGAAAGAGCCACACGTAGGCATCACCTTGCCACCTAATTGATGCACCACATGTATTGGAAAAAGTGGAGAGATCTCATAGCAACAAGCTAGGAACCTCCTCCTCGGGTGACCCACCCTAGGACTTGAGTCTTCAAGGGTAAGAGCCCTAGCCAAATGAGCACCAGGTGAGCACAAGGTATTTGTCCCTCTAGCGGGGACCCAACCAAGCATGACTAGCTGCTAACGGTTTGTACAAATGCTTGAGTTTGGAAATTACCTCTAAATTGAAAACTTGAAGGTGAGAAAACCTAAAGAGTTTGAAGAAATTTAGTGTAAAACCTTCCAAATATAATGAATTTACCGTTATTTTCTTTTGTGCACAGGTTTTCTAACTTTTATTATTTCAAGCGGTGGTTTCTACACTAATTGAGTGTCCTAGTTCGCGACCGCTTTGTGAACATGCTCTTGTGTTTCTTCCTATTTCATTGCCCTATTTTTTTGTATGTCTCGGCTCTGCGTGCAAACACGCTGAGGATATGCAGAGGATGACGATGCGAGAGGCAACACCCGATATAGCAAGGTAAGGTCGCTCTGAAGCTCGAGAGCAAGTTCCCTGTCCTGGGAAGGGCCATTGATGCGTGGCGTTCACAAGCAAGGCCCGAGGCAGGTTCTGTAAACTACAGCAATGTGCGTGCAAACACGCTGAGGAATATGCAGAGGAGGACGATGCGAGAGGCCACCCGATATAGCAAGGTAAGGTCGCTCTGAAGCTCGAGAGCAGATTCCCTGTGCTGGGAAGGGCCATTGATGCGTGGCGTTCACAAGCAAGGCCTGAGGCAGGTTCTGTAAACAACAACAATGGACCCTACATGGATGTAATGAGCAGATTGCAACGACATGCGAGAGACTTGGGCCTTGCGTGTGTGTTTATTGTGTTTATTGGCGTGCCGCTCTTCTGATTGACAATATGGGTATTATCACCAACATCACTTATATTAGCAGGCTTCATCGGTCGGGCACAGCTGAGGACAACCCAAGGATGATGCAATACTTGGTTGAGGGTGACGTGTTGCTCAGGATCATTGCAGAGCATGCCTTTGAGGAGGTCCTGAGCTAAGCACAAAGGATGGACCCATCCAAAGAGAGCCTGTCGGCGTTATATAGGATGGCAGCATGGAAGTTCTCATCCAAGGAGTCATCAGCAAGGTGTTGGATGAAGCTAGGCATCGTGCCAGTGAGCATGAGTTGCAGGTAGACCCCGAGGCTCCAGATATCGACACGATGGTCGTAGCATCTTTGGATAAGCTCAGGTGCATGGAAGGGCGAGGTTCCGACGCGGGCATCATCGAGCCTCTATAAGGGATCCTCCATGGATGCAGCATGCCCAAAGTCTGCCATCAGCACCTGATGTAGCTCATATGGTGGTGCTACTGCACCAGCAGCTTGCTTAGTCGCTCTGCTTCGAAGGGGTCCGGTAGGAGAAGCACGTTCCCGAGCTTGATGTTGCGGTGGACAATGCCCCGAGCATGGCAGCGGATAAGAGCTCGGGCCAGGCTTGCCACGATGTGGGCAGCCTCTCTTTCATTGAGGATGGGGCAAGCATCGAGCGCATGGGGAGACATAGATGGAAGCGATCTAGAGTGTTGCAGCAGACATGATCTCAAACGGTGGGCTCTGTATCAAATGTGGACCTGATGTAGCTCATATGGTGGTGCTGCTTCTGCCATCAGCACCTGATGTAGCTCATATGGTGGTGTTGCTGCACCAGCAGCTTGCTTAGTCGCTCTGCTTCGAAGGGGTCCGGCAGGAGAAGCACGTTCCCGGGCTTGATGTTGCGGTGGACAATGCCCCGAGCATGGCAGCGGATAAGAGCTCGGGCCAGGCTTGCCACGATGTGGGCAGCCTCTCTTTCATTGAGGATGGGGCAAGCATCGAGCGCATGGGGAGACAGAGATGGAAGCGATCTAGAGTGTTGCAGCAGACATGATCTCAAACGGTGGGCTCTGTATCAAATGTGGACTTGCTAAAATGTATTCGCAATATGAGCAGAGCTAAACGAGGGGGACAAGTGCAGGTACTAATTAGCTTGAGCAATTATTCTTAGATATTTTGGTCTGATTGTACCTAGAGCAAAGCATTGTTTGATGGTGAGTGTAGATTGCTTGAGGGAGTATTGAGTACTTTGTATTGTCCAAAATAGTTTGCAAGTACAAAATATCTAAATCTGGAATGTATTTCCATACAAATTAGGGTGATCAACATATACCTTAGATATTCTTGTTAGGCATGAATGCTTGCATGTGATGATGGAAATTTGAAGTCTTTGAAGGTGAAACATGGAGTTTCATTGTATATAGACCTGTGTTTATTCATGTATAGACCTGAGTTTATTCATGTATAGACCTGTGATGATGGAAATTTGAAGGCTTTGAAGGTGAAGCATGGAGTTTCATTGTATATAGACCTGTGTTTATTCATGCCTAACGTTCATGTCTATATACAATCAATAATCTAAGCTTCTCATTGATTGTATATAGACCTAAGTTTATTTGAATTTGGAAATTCTTAGATTAGAAATGTAACTAATTTCAAGAAGTGTCATCTTTCCTCTATTTTTTTTAAATCATGTTTTTGAAGTTTCTCTGAACTTCGCACACACTATATCAACTGATCCGAAAGTGGCAGCCAGAATAGAGTGACAGCTTCTACTAGTCTACTCGTGCTCCAGATGAAGACAAAAGTTGTGTTATTTTTTTTCGTGATTTTTAGTCTGGCTTGCAAATAAGTTTAAAGAAGAATCAGCAAATTTGTGGACAATATTGCCTATCAATGATCAATGTTAAGCCAAAACAGAATTTGAGTTGTTGATGAGATATTGGTGCAATGTTTTTTTATTGTTTCTGTTTTTAGTTTCTGTTGTGTTGTCCAATGTCCTTCTGCAAGGCGTTGTGCATGCATGCACGCAGCGAGAGGCCTGACAGAACTGCAGTTTGCCAGGGTTTAAGGCTAACTGTCAGTTGCTCTCTTTTTGTTAGCATGTCTCACACAATCAACAGGGGATGGCTGGACCGTGGACGAGCTAATATATATATATGCGCCAAGTAAACAACAATCATCTTACTGCGCCTATTGTAATTGGCCTATGATGCTCAATGCTACTGATCTCCAACAATATAACCCTTTTGTTTTGTATAGTGTGATCAGCATTACTGATGCATGTAGGGGCTTGTCAATCTTATCAATCCTGACAACCAGCGTGCACCGGAGCTATTGGTTGTAGACTTCATTTGTAGCCTCTTTTCCCACTAAGAGTGTGGACATTACAAGGCTCATGTTGTCGGAAGCAGACCTGGTGCATGCCCTTATCAGCCTGGTTAAAAAACACAGGAATGAGGCGGTGGTAGAGGTGGCCCCAGGGGAGGAGCCGACCCCTTACCCTTCCTCCTTGCCAAGCCGCACATCAACATTCTCGCAACCAACAATGACGGAGTTTGTGGTGGTGGGTGTACGGGGGGTAGTGTAGTGTGAAGTGAACATTTTGCCTAGTGGAGGCGGATGTGATGGGGACACTGGCAGAGGTGGTGAGTGGCGAGGGGGGCATCTCAAAGCAAGCGGCGCTCATGGCGTGGGCAACTCGTGCAAGAAGAGTGAAACGAGTAAGAAGAGAACCCCTAGTTGTGTTCCTCCATTTTCTTGTTATATGGTCAAATAAAACTGCCATATAGCTAGAATGTTGTGGTTATAACCATATAGGAGTATTCTCATTATTACATGTTTGCACTCTTACTAGATACGTGTATTTGATCTAGTAAGTTTCCTAGCAATTATATTTTTTTTACTATATAGAAATGTGTCCAAAGCTCCTTGTGCTGGTTGGTCTCGTGCAACTCGAGACAGATGGACACGTCGCAAGGATAGTAAGAGTGCACGACCTGTATTCTGACCTTGCGCACAGAGAAGCTGCAACTAGATTCTTCATCAGTGGAAGATCAAACAAGCCAATGGAAGAATTTGACTGGGAGAAGTTAGAAAGAGTCATCTTGGGGCCAGGCGAGCTAGTCAAAGCAATGAACGTGACTTGGTTTATTGAGAAGCCACAGGAGCAGAAATGTCGAAAGCTTCGAGTTTTATATGTTGCTGGCGTAGGTTTTCTCAGGTGAGGGATTGATATGCGTCTCATGCCGTCCTTGTGTGTCTTGTATCTTAATGATGTGACCCTAAGGAAAATAAATAATTGGTCTGCCGCTTCAAGGCTGGGGATTGTGTGCTTATCGAACATAAGGGCTGCAGGCACATAAGGGCTGCAGGCACGCCTTGTGATTGCATCCCAGGTGTTCGGCACTTATATACATCATCCCTGACGGTCCTTAATCTGAATGCCCTAATCCTGTTACAAGTGCTACACCTTGAACAGTGCCATGATCTTGGAAGAATCCAAGGGCTGGATTCTCTGAAGAGCCTTCAACACCTATCAGTTTGAGAGTGATGAAGGCTCTACATGTTGAACAGTGTGGAAGGTTGAAAATTTTGCCCAGCCTTAGTAGGCTGACTTGCTGAGAAGATTTGGTGTTAGATGGATCATGGAAATGAAAAAATAGAAGAGTTGGGGTTATTAAGTCCCACTCTCAAGGATGTACGAATCACAAGGAACTTTAATTCAATTCTTACATAAGAAAAACCTATGTATCTTGTAAAATGTATCTATTCTACTGGTTATAACAAGCTGGATTTCCTATATATATCTAGGAAAAGGAAATGTCTACATAACACGACGATTCTATACAGGAAAACAAGTGGATTACTATGTAACATGCTATTCAATATAAGAAAATGGTCGTAACTTCTATTTCCTATATAGGAAAACTAACAGACTTCTATTAGACAATACTCTCTATATAGGAAATGTAGACACGTATTTAACTACAATGTAGTTAATGTCAACTTTTTTTATCTGTAAAAAAAATTCACCGGAGTTGTTTAGCAATGCAAAAAAAGCACCATCTATATTACTACTTTATATAGCTTAAAAAAATATCGAGCTGTGAGAGTTGCCACGTGTGTCACAAATGTGCGTGCACAACCTAGAGAGAGAGAGAGAGAGATGCAGTACATCGTGGGTCACAGAGAGAGGATTTCGATATCTGTTACAACGTTGTGTGTCACGGGTCTGAGAGAGAGAGAGAGAGAGAGAGAGAGAGAGAAAGAGAGAGAGATGCGGTACATCGTGGGTCACAGAGAGAGGATTTCGATATCTGTTACAACGCTCTGTGTGTCACGGGTCAGAGAGAGAGAGAGAGAGAGAGAGAGAGAGAGAGAGGTGTTCGTCATGGCTCTATGTGTGTGTGTGTGTGTGTGTGTGTGTGTGTGTGTGAGAGAGAGAGAGAGAGAGACGTGATTGTCATCTACTGCTACATGGTGTGTGTGTGTGTGTGTGTGTGTGTGTGTGTGTGTGTGTGTGTGTGTGTGTGTGTGTGAGAGAGAGAGAGAGAGAGAGAGAGAGAGATGATGCCCTGTTTGAGTGCAAGATCCCTAAAACCCTAGGGACTAGCAACCTATCACCATGGTGGGGATAGTCTATAAAATACTCACAAAATCCATTGCTCTCAGGATTGGTCCCGAACTCAGAAAACACATTCACCTAGCTCAAACAGGCTTCATTGAAGGGAGGTCCATATTTAATAACATTTTGACAGTTCAGCTGGGCATAGAGCATGCGTTATCTTCACAACAAGACATGCTAATGTTTCAGATAGATTTTGCCAAGGCACTTGACACAGTGCAGTGGGACTTTGTGCAGCAAACCATGCAAGGTATGGGGTTTGGCCCTCGGATCAGCAGTTGTATCTCTCTACTTGGTGAACATGCTTACTCCAGATTGAGCATTAAAGGTAGACTCTCGGACAAAATATACATTTCCAGATCGGTAAGACAAGGATGTGCCGTTAGCCCTCTTTTTTTTTTGTGGCCTCCCACTCCCTATATGCATACATGGATCAACTGGCACAACAGGGCTATTTGCAAACCCTCAAATTAGGAGGTAAAGACATCCTGGGAAAAGGGTTTGCGGATGACACCCTTCTATTTTTGAAGGCCCACAAAATCAATATTCACAGATGTATGAAAACTCTAGATATGTATGCTCCTGCAACTAGTCTTGCACTGAACCTATGTAAATCTTCTTTGGTTAACATATCTGCAAGGGAATTTGACTCTCTAATTTGGTCTTGGAAAGGAGTTCCTAAGGGTCATGTTTTTAGACACCTTGGCTACCCAATTGGGGTCATGGTCTCTCAAAAACACTTGCAACAATGGGTTCTAGAGAGAGTGTTGGCTAAAATTGCTTCTTGGCACTATGATGAATGGCCTTTACATGTCACGCTCAGAATCGTTCAGAGTATTCTCATGCCTTATCTGTTGTTTTACTTGCCCTTAATCAACTGGTCTGATAAAATTCTTCAGAAATGCATCTCAGTCTTGGCTAGCTTTTTGTGGAACTCCTCTCGATCTTCCAATGCTTTGGTTGCTTGGAGAAAATTTCAATACCATACTCTCAAGGAGGCTTAAACATCTTGAATCTACAGGTCCATGCTCAGGCCAGGAGGACCTCCCTTATCAAGCATATGCTGGCTTCTTATACCGACTGGGCTTTATGCTTGTGGAAGTTGGTTGACAAATTAGTTGTTTACTTACATGGAATCTAGAATATTTCAGCCTGGGATAAAGTTTTCTCAGCTGCTCCTCTTAAAACAGGATATGACGTGTCAAGCATGCTATTATCTTCTTGGAAGATGATATGCATTGCTTTGGTCTGGCAAGATAGGGCTAGGTATACAGGAAACTCATTGGGGGGGGGGAGAGCTTGTTATGGAACTTTGCTTTTAAAACCCCACCAGCCAGGTTGTTGGGTAAGGTTGCACTGTCGATGCACAGAAAAGGTCTCAATCAAATTCAGAAAATGGCTGATTCTAACCTCGTCTTTTCGGTTGCCAAATGACAATATAGACTAGGGTTTGGCTTCAGAATACCTTGGCATCAACTATGTGCTTAGATTCACGGCTTGCCTCTTAGAGATGCTCTCAATATGGAAGAATGACATCGGGATTGGAACGTTCCTAATCAAGCAATTAATTGGTGGACCGCTAACACCTCTGTCTTTTATGCTTTGTTGTTACCAAAACCAAATATTTTTGTGAAATGTAATTCACAATGGTCCCTTTATTAGGATGCATATTGGTGGCAAAAAACTCTTGCAGATGTATGGTTGATTCCTAACCAGTTTAAATTCATACTTTTTTTGTGGAGAGCTCTCACAGGTGTATTGGCCACTGCCATGAATCTAAAGAAAAAGGTATTACCTCTGGCAAATGCATCAGATGCTCTTGTCCTGAAACCACTAGACATGTATTCTAGTCATGCAAGCCTGTTATGGAATAGTGGAAGTGGGCAAAATGGATGTGGTATGATGCTTGGGGGATCTCCATATCTAGGTATCAGATGAACTTTTTCAAGCTCCAAATCCGAGAACATCGAGCATTTGAATTTTCACTACAGTCCTTCAGAGTATGGTTCTTATGGTTTGTATGGAATATGAGAAATCAATGTACATTTGATCGGGACCAGAGTTGCAATCATATAGTTCCCATGTTTGTCATTAGAGATAGGATGATGGAAGATGCTCTCTCTTTAACAGATCAAGCCTTCAGAGACAAAGTGGTATGGATCATACAAAAGCTGTCAGTGTGACAGCAGATTGTAAATTATTGTAATATAAAGAGCAAGTTCTCCCCCCCAAAGAGAGAGAGAGAGAGAGAGAGAGAGAGTTTTGAAATGTAAGGCATGAGCAAAACTTTTGAGTATGATTCTGCAAGGAGCAATGCACATTAACCTTAGTGACCGCAACCACAACCCATTCTGTGAGAATTCTAAGTACCTCTAAGCCCATCGATGTGACGTCAATACCTTGCAAAGCCATGAGCTTTGTCCATTGCTTCGTCAATATCCCTTTATTGAGGATTGTAGCTCATTCCAATATTACTAACTCCCTCACACCGCCTCCATGTCTCCTTTATATAGGTGCCCCATAGGAGACACCCCTCATGCACCTTCTAGGTGGTTCACATAAGAATACGACAAAGGTTGGATCACCACAAAAACTCCACGTCTGTAGCTAAGTAAACAACCTCGGGGAGAGCTAAGTAACATTTATGAGTTAGATCGGATGATTAAAGAGGCAATTATTGACGGGGATGGTCAGATCAACCATATGAGGATCTGGATAACTAAGACGATGTTGGGAAAAATGTGGTTTCCATTTGAAGTTCACCTATAGAAATGTGCCCCATCTTCCTCAAGAGGCAATTGTTGATGGGATGGTTAGATCAACTATATGGGGATATGGACATATAGCCAAGACAATGTTGGGCAAATTGTGGTTTCCATTTGAAGTTCACCTATAGAAGTGTGTCCATTGTCCTCTTGATTGATGTCATACACCCTCAATTTAATTAGCATATAGGTACGGCTAAACAAGTGCATACCTTTTCTATGTGGAGAGAGTTTCAAATATACAAAGATGGGTATTATATTTCCGTTCCCAAGAATGGAACATGTAACAATTCTCCGTGATCTAGGTTTGAGAGTTTGGACATCAAACAATCACCGTTACTTGAATGCAGGATGTTTAACCTTTGAGGACAATAATTCTCTCTCTCTCTCTCTCTCTCTCTCTCTCTCTCTCTCTCTCTCTCTCTCTCTCTCTCTCTCTCTCTCATACAACATGTGGAATTTTCTACCATACAGGATGTTTAACCTTTGAGGACAATATTACAATCTATCCGTCTCTCTCTCTCCCTCTACTTAAGTGTGAATGCCATGCGCCTTATCTTGCTTGGGGACCTTGCCAAACATATTTCCCCTGAGGATACCAAGACTAACTTACCAACAATATAACCTTTCTTACAAGTGCTTCATGTGAACATCAAGATTCAATTAACTCTCCTTGCTTGGTTTATACACATGTTATCATTTTGAGGATGTGTCCATATAAACGTTGTATCTAAACGGGAACTATTTAGTGATACAATGTTATGCTAGATTAGGAGCAAGGTAATGACATCATTAGCGATGGGTAGAACATACTTTAATTCTACCTCATATAAAGGTTTGCAAGTAAGTGACATAATTCACAGAGAGAGAGAGAGAGAGAGAGAGAGAGATGGATAGATTTGAAAGTTTGGACCATAGGTGACATTCTATACATCTCTCTCTCTCTCTCTCTCTCTCTCTCTCTCTCTCTCTCTCTCTCTCTCTCATTTGGTGGATACAATGTTATGCTTGATTAGGAGCAAGGTAATGACACTCATTAGGGATGGGTAGGACATACTTTAATTCCAACTTCCAACGAGTACATACTTGCCTATCTAGATAGAAACTTGGGATACACGTGTTTTAGAAAACAAGAGTGTTTTAATTCCGTGGTAATCTCCCCCCCCCCCCCCTCTCTCTCTCTCTCTCTCTCTCTCTCTCTCTCTCTCTCTCTCTCTCTCTCTCTCTCTCTCTCTCTCTCTCTCTCTCTCTCTCTCTCTCTCTCTCTCTCTCTCTCTCTCACGATTATGACGCAAGTCTTCAACACCGAGAGAGTGTTGAGAGATGCGTTAGACTAAGTCATATATTTATCTATAGTGATATGTGTCCTAATTTGGAATGTCAAGGATTTTGAAAATGCTACAATAGACCTTTCCATTTTTGTACCTGTACATTGTATCAGATCCACCAAGATTGCATCGATTTGGTCTCGTATGTCATTTTGGCCTTTTGAAGACGTTTAATATAACATTTTCTTTTGAGACATTGAGAACGAGGATGATGATCATCATTCTCGCTTTTTATTTACTTCATACAATTTTGCACCCAATCATTACTTCATTAGCGTAGTGTGCAATTCCAAATCGCTAGCTTGTCGTTAGCCCATGTGGCTCCTCTTTTTAAAAAAACCCCAACGCTGAAAAGCTCTAAAGAAAACTACGCCATCAAAAGCTACCAAGTGAATAAAATAAAAAAAGCATTCTGCATTGCTCTCAAGAGCAATTTTATCTTCTCCACAAGCAGTTCGCAGGTTCCCAAAAGTAAGCAGTTCGCCAATTGTAGCCACAGCAATTTGATCTTCTCCACAAGCAGTTCGTACTAGGTTCCCAAAAGCAGCCATAGGCAGTTCGCAAGTTGCAGGCACAAGCAATTCGAAGGTTGCAACCACCACAAGAAGTTTGCAGGTTGCCAGAAGTAGCTTGCAAAGCAAGGGCCTCTCGCTGGATGCGGTCACCTATGCTTGTGCCTTGAAGGCATGCGGTATTATTCAAGACGTTGAACTGGGCAAACAAATTCATGACGAGATTGTTAGTCAGAGGTTGTTGGAGAAGAATGTCGTGCTTGGCAATGCGTCCGTAAACATGTATGCTAATTGTGGTGTACTTTGGAAAGCACAACAAGTTCTGGACGAGCTTCCCAACCGAGATGTCATCTCTTGGACTACATTAATTGCAAGATATGCCCAACAAGGCCAGGGCCAGGAAGCTTTGAATTGTTTCCATTGTATGCGAAGTGAGGGTTTCTCTCCAGATGCAGTCACCTATGCTTGCATTTTGAAGGCATGTGGCATTATGCGAGACATTGATATGGGCAAAAAAATTCACAATGAGATTGTCAATCAGGGGTTGTTGAAAAGAATTGTCATGCTTGGCAATGCTTTGGTTGACATGTATAGCAAGTGTGGTGTACTTTTGAAAGCTCAACAAGTTCTTGACGAGCTTCCTGAACGAGATGCGGTCTCTTGGAATGCATTGATTGCAGGTTATGCCCAACAGGGGCACGGCCAAGAAGCATTGGTTTCCAGAGGATGCGAAGCGAGGGCTTCTCTCCAAATGCAGTCACCTATGCTTGCATTTTGAAGGCATGTGGCACTTTGAAAGACATCGACATAGGAAAACAAATTCATGATGAGCTTGTTAGTCGGGGGCTGTTGAAAAAAACTGTCATGCTTGGTAATGCTTTGGTTGACATGTATGCCAAGTGTAGTGTACTTTCCAAAGCACAACAAGTTCTTGACGAGATTTATGTCCAGGATGCAGTCTCTTGGAATGCATTGATTGCAGGATATGCCCAACAAGATCAGGGCCAGGAAGTGCTTGGTTGTTTTCATCAGATGCAAAGTAAGGGCTTCTCTCCGGATGTGGTCACCTATGCTTGTGTTTTGAAGGCATGTGGCATCATGCAAAACGCTATCATGGGCAAGCAGAGTCATGATGAGATTGTTAGGCAGGGGCTGTTACAAAAAGATGTCGTGCTTGACAATGCTTTGGCTGACATGTATGCCAAGTGTGGTGTACTTTTGAAAGCACAACAAGTTCTTGACCAACTTTCTGTCCGGAATGAAGCCTCTTGGAATGCATTGATTACAGGATATGCCCGACAAGGGCAGGGCCAGGAAGCTAGGGGGTGTTTTCAGTGAATGCAGAGGGAGGGTTTCTCCCCAAATGTAGTTTCTTGGACTGCACTTATAGGAGGATATACCCAGCAAGGGCGGGCCAAGGAAGCTCTAGACTGTTTTCAATGCATGTAGCAAGATGGCATTCCCCCAATGCAATCACTTATGTCAATGTGCTCTATGCATGTAGCCACTCAGGTTTAGTCGATGAGGGTAAGATGCATTTTGATAACATGAGGGAAAAACATGACATTGCACCAAACAAAGAACAATATACTTGCACAATTGATCTTTTTGGACGTACAAGGCTCTTTGACAAAGCAATGAGAGTAATTACGATGATGCCGTCGTCTGATCATCATCCAGTTTGGTCCTCCCTTCTAGGTGCTTGCCGATAATGGGGAAATATCAAAGCTCGGAAGTTTGCTTTTGAGCGTGTAGTCCAACTAGACCGACATTATGGGGCAGCATATGTCTTAATGATTAATATTTATGTAGCTGCTGGGATGCAAATGGAGGTAAAACATATTGAATGCATGAGAATAAAAAATGCATCTTGGAATAAGCCAGGATCTGGCTGCTGGTTTAATGCAAGTGAAAATGCTCAATAAATTTGTTGTTGGGGATACCAAGCATCCACAAAGCAGACAAATCAAGTGACGAGAATGCAATGCTTGTACATGCATGGAGAGGAGTGAGAGAGGAGAGTACACAGTAGTGGATGGAGTTGTGCAGCAACACACCAGACCCTTATTCTTTGATTGTGTGTATATAGATAAAATGAATATTAAGTTAAAATTAGTGAGATGGGGGTTGGCCATTCTGGTTTGTGATGCCAGAACATATAGTTTCACCTATGGATGATAGGGGCGTAGCTTGGGGAGGTCACTATATGTAAACCCTCCATATCACGTGCATTCAAAGCTTAATTTAGAAACCCCTTATCTAAATATTTTTCATGAATAATACACATCCTTTTCCTATTCAATTTGTGTAAATCTTTTTTTTCATACCCTTTTGCACATTAAATAAGGGTAAAAAACCTCTTATTTTAAACTCACATGCTATATTAACATATTTATACACGATTCCCTTTAAGGGCATAACCATCCCAGTGTCGATGATGAGTAGTTTTAATGATGCAATGTATGCAAATAGCATTGAAGAGGTTAGTGCAACCAAGATTGCACAGATTTAAGCGTCTCATGTACGACCCACTAGTATCGAGGCCCGACCTCACAACTACAATGAGAGCATTTGCAACAAGTATTATCAATCATAGGATGATTGACATGCATTGTAGAACTATGCAAACCATTCAAGGATGCCTACGAGATTTACATGCAAGCTCTAGTGTGGATACCCACATTTGGCTATCATTGGTGTTGATACGATTGCATATAGATCAAGTGATTATGCTAGTGGACATAAGCTGAGAGAGTGTCTCACCTACATATTTCTTGTACATACTAGTAGGACCCACTTATGGGCACATTCTTTGTTAGATGGGAGATTGTTGGAGTTAAAGGTCGATGTGCCTTTGCCTGGAGCCGGATGCCTTCTCTTCGACCGCCCATTAACTCATTAACTCACTAACCCTTATTCTTTATATACATAGAAGGATAAGGAGAGAGGTATTTTGTGCCCTCTACTCCACCCACATAGCAAGTCTTCCTCCCCGCACACATGCGCACACCGGCACCGCATCACCACTGTGCCTTTAAAGTTGGATTTTGCGCTAGTTTATTGCCACTTTGACTATCACAATGCCTACTCTTAGACCACCCATTGACTGTGACTTAGGTCCTTTGAGATCAAGTATGGACCTTACAAAAGAAAGATATGGGCTTCGCTGCTCATGTGCAAAAGAAAAAAAAAACTACGGAATCTTGAAACCTTGAAACTTAGCTTTGGTGGGCTTACGAAAAGCATGCAAGCATTGAGGTGAGGATTCTAAACATTATATTTACAAATTTTTAGTTGACAATGAAGTATATGTTGGTTTCGTATTTCTATATTTACTTCCTTTGTAGACATGCTATCGATCTGGATTCAGAAAATATTGAGCCAATGTAGGAAAGCAGTTGAAGCCCCTTATAAATGGTAATCTTGCAAAGGATATAATTCATGAAAAAAAGTTTAAGGATTACCAACGAGTACCATGAGCAACCATGGAGGTAAGGAAGCACAAGAGAAGGGTAGTATTCGATGATGAAGATGGTATTTAAGAAGGAACTTGCAGCACCAAGAAATCAACTAAGGAAGACCAAGAGTGAGAGCCATCAGAGACACTAAACAAGAGCTCAAGAGGATTCTTGCACCGAGGAAGAAAACCCACTTGCTAAAGGTGGATATTGTAATCCAAAGCTACTCAGACTATCTCTCCAAGGAGACAAAAAATGAACTCCAAAGCTAGCCAAAAGATGTGCAATCCCAAAAAGGTATAGTGGTGACTGAAGAGAGCAAACCGCATCGAAACCCCCCAAAATACAGAGACCAAAAACAAATCATAGAGCCAAAAACAAACATTACAATAATGACAAATCAAACCATACTTACATTCACCCACACAACACACAGTCCCACCCATCCACGCACACCCTCAAGAGCGAGTTTGTACGCACACACAAGTATTGCGCACGCGCACACATACACGCAGAGTTGGAAGTAACATTTCTATCACCTAAGTATCGACGATTGGTTTTAGGGTAGATGAGCCACTAAGGAAACGTGCATGAATGGCCAAGTGGGTGAAAGCCCATTATTAAGCACTCCTTGTTTCAATAAAAGTGCAAAATCCTATAAGGTGATTGGTTGAGAGCATGACTTTTGTGACCTTCGTTTGGAACAGTACCTCTTAAGAGTCAGTTTTCAAAATTTTGAAATACCACCTTGCACAAATTTCTGAATAATATCAATATTGTTTTCTAAAAAATCCTCTTTTAAAGATAAATCTAAATATATCTTCAGATGTCAGACTAGCAATATACCCCCCAAAATTATCTCTATTTTGCTAGGTGCACTTAGATTGGTAGGGTTACCCTATTGATTCCCTCTTGAGTAAGAGGTCTAGTATTGTGGGTTTTTCAACAAGCAGGTAAGTTAAAGTCACGTTTAAGATTAGAGGTTGATGTTATCGAAGTGAATCATTGATTGTGTTTAGAAAGGTGTGTTTTGTGAGAAAGACGTTCAATATAGATTTTTGAGTTTTTAAAAGACGCTCGTGGCCGGGACCCTATTTGTCAAGTGGTCTCTTGTAGCATGCACTAGTGTTCACAGAAAACCTATAAATAGCTACAATGCACCTACTAGGTTTTGATTACCACCTGCTAAGTTTCGGTTTCTACCTGTAGAATGAAAAATTACAATTTGGCAAAACTTTAAATTTTTTCCTAGTTTAGTTATAATTTTTTGAAAAACTTGTAAAATTTTAAAGAAAAATCCTTAAATTTCAAAAGCTCATTTTTTTCTATTTGTTTGGAAAAATGTTCTTTGGGAACAGTGGCATGCACATGAAGCTGCAATCACCTACGCTTTCGTCTTGAAGGCATGTAACACTGCCTTGATGTTCGGAATGTCGTGTCTTCAAGTGCATCTCATTGCCCAACATTGACAGGACCAGGGAGCTCTGGCTAGGTGGCTATTTTCAAGATGCAAAGCGAGGACATTTCTCCTTATGTAATCACCTATGCTTGTATCTTGAAAGCATGTGGCACTATGTAGGAGCAATGATCACGTATGCGAAATGTGTTGCTCTTGGGAAAGCACCAAAGAGTGCTTGACGAGCTTTCTATCCAGAATGTCGTCTCTTGGAACGCACTGATTGCGGGATATGCTTAACATAGAACACTCTGGGCTGTTTTCAGCAAATGCGAATTGAGCATCTCTCTTCACATGTGCAATCACCTATACTTGCATCTTGAAGGAATGTTGCAATTTGGAAGACGCTAGGACGGATAGAAGAACTCAGGATGATATCGTTAGTCAAGGGCTGTTGAAAAAAATGTTATGGTTGGCACTGCCTTGGTCGACATGTATGCAATTACCTACACCTATGTCAGTCATGTGGCGTTACGCAAGACGCTTATATGGGCAAAATAATTATTGATGATATTTTTAGTCAAGGGTTGTTGAAAAAAGAAGTCACGCTTGTATGCTTTTCAACGGTGATACTAACAAGAAAAATCACAATTATATTGTTAGTCAGAGGCTCTTGGAAAAAGATGTCGTGCTTGACACTGCCTTGGTTGATATGTATGAGCTTGACAAACCTCTAACCCTCCTTGTGGTTTTCTGCAAGGTACCCCTGTGAAGCACTACGATTGGTATCTCATTCTTTCGAGGTACACCTTTGAACCACGGCAATCGGTAGCCTCCCTCTCTCTCTCTCTCTCTCTCTCTCTCTCTCTCTCTCTCTCTCTCTCTCTCTCTCTCTCTCTCTCTCTCTCTCTCTCTCTCTCTCTCTCTCTCTTTCATAATTTTTTTCACTTGAGAAGTATTGAAATGGCATATATATTTTGCTTGAGAAAGATTTAGAAGAGTTACAGCAACAAGGAGTGGATGCCTCACCGACATCTAGAGGGGGGCGTATGCATGTAACTATGGATCACTATGAGGTACCTTGTGATTACCAAATACCGACAATTGCCTTTTGGTTTGAAAGAGCTTGCTAAGATTTCAATATGGGTCTGAATGCATCCATGAAAACACCTTAAGAGCCAAGACAGGATCAATAGGAATTGTCGTTGTTGACTGTTTCACTTTGATTTGGGTCTGCAATGCAGTCTTGAAGAGTTAGTTTTGTTGGGACTTTGTGAAATAGAATGACTGGAATGTGGTAAAAAGAGGCTAGGATGCACAAGTTCTAGGAGAAGCTCCTCACAAGTTCAAGAGTGGTATAGAAGCTCTTATGCAATTGAAGGCAGTTGTAACCTTCAACTTTAGAGCAGATAGAATGATCATGTTGGCGCTCTCGAGTATGCAAACTTTGATAGGGTGCGTGTGTTCAAAATTCACTATGCGGGTATGCTTCAATATGATGGTGAGTTGAAGCTCCCTAGCAAGTACTTGGTGAGCCCTCCCGAAATTGAGTGGACATTAGGTGAATACTTCACAAAGAAAGGACTCCGAACCTTTGCATGCAGGTACAGTTGGAAGAGGCTGACGAGTCACCTTTCTATTGTTAATCCTCATGCCAAGGAGGGCTATGCAGTATATTTAGAAATTAATCGTTTTGGACGCTTGAGACAGCGAGACAATGAAGTTTGGACATGTTACATTCTTATGGAATGGGAATCGGCCTGGCTTATTTTATAGCAAACTAGAGACCTATGTGAAGATAGAGAGTGATCAAGGTATCACTTTTAATGAAAAGCCTGGCATGAAAGCCCTCCAAATTGGTGAGAGAGCAAGGGATGCAATTTCAAGTGGCAAGTATGATCAGGTAGACTTCAATAACATTTACAAGTTCATGGTTAAGAATTTTATTCTTGATTGATGTGGCATCATGCTATTTGTGCTTGTACGTGCGGGTGAATCTTCCAAATAGGGACATGGTGGGTCAAGAAGGTGACATGAAGACCACAGTTGTGGGGTGTAAAGTTGTTGATAAGGCTGTTAAGGTGAGTTAAGCAGCTATTCTGGTCCCTCTCTTTCTTTATCACCCAAGTGGTAGCTTGGTATCTTGGTTTCCTCTTTGTAACATGTCTCAAGTCCTAGTCTTGTCATAGAGTTCTTTGGCACACAAAACTACATGTTCAAGTGCATAGTTCAAAATATTACAATATCCAAAAGGACGGTACGCACCCAAGCTACATAGTTGATGTCCTAAGAGAGGCATACAAAAATAGATGTTCTCAAATTGGATCAGAAACACCTCAAGGCAAGGCTTGAATAACATCGTCAATTTGAGAAATAAGTCTCTCAGCATTGGCAATTTGTCCGACCATCTTAGCATCTACAACTCTAGTGTCGATTATCATTCCTTTGACTCTATCGTGCTGATGTTGATATTGTAGAGTCGACACTTCTCGAGCTTCAACTTGTCTACAAGTTCAAACCAGAAAAAAGAACTCTCATACATGGACTTTGGTAAGCTTGATCGAACAATCTGTTTTGAACAGATACTCTCAGATTTTTGACATGTTCAAATGGCTTTTGCTATCTCCTCTTAATACAATTTCTACTGCTTTTACTGGGGGGGGGGGGGAAAGAGCATGGTTCATACTAAACTTCAAGAATTGCAAACTTGATGGTTTGGTAGTACTTGGTAGACTTTTTATTGAGCATCATGAACACATTCATATTTGTGATGAATTAGATTGGAAAGAATTCACCTTCGAATTTTGAAACTGCTTCTCACATTTTCAGCCATGACCTATACCTACATACATTCCACTCCAGCCATAGCGTGGGCTCTCCATTGTGTCTCGTCACATAATCCTTGAGCATTGAGAGTCACTTATCCATATAGTTCATCACATGTATCTTTTGGTCCCATACATCATATTTGACCACCCAAAACAATAATAAAAAATCACATGTACCTTTGGTCCTACAGGTCATATTTGTCCATCCCGAAAGATAATAAAAAATATGCCTCTCTCTCTCTCTCTCTCTCTCTCTCTCTCTCTCTCTCTCTCTCTCTCTCTCTCTCTCTCTCTCTCTCTCTCTCTCTCTCTCTCTCTCTCTCCCCCCCCGCCCCAAGTTTTTTCTTCTAGAGGTTCTTGTTTCTCTTACCTCGGAATAACGAATCACTCTGGTTCTATTTTTGTACCTATACATTGTATCAGATCTACCAAGATTGCATCAGTTTGGCCTAATCTGTCATTTTTGCCTTTTGGACACACACACGCATGCACAAGCGGGCATGCGCAAACACATCTGAGCTCGCACACGCTCACATCCATGCATAACAAGAAATGTTTTTGACGTTTCCGTTTGACTTGGAAAATTTTACCCTATTGCGGAAAATTTGTCTCGATTGCGTAGCTTAACTCACCTTGGAACTATTTCAAAAGTTTAGAGGTTACTCTAAAAATTTAGTAGGCGGGATTACACCAACCCTAATCGAGGCAACACTGGAGTACCTAGCTACCTAATTACCTTAAATTTTGGCACGCAAATTGACCTACTCTCAACAAAGAGAGCTCTACAAGGCGGGCCGCAAATGTACCTGCTGATCTGATCCAAGCCCAGCTCGAACTCATCTGCTGTCACCGCTCATTCAGAGTGAGCTCCCGCTTCATGCTACGCTAGCTGATCAGTTTGTCCTCAGTTGCGCTTGCAATTGCAGCTACCTTAATCTTCTTGGCTTTAGGGTCTGGCGCGCCTTATCTAGTATTGTTCGACGTCAGCAGCTTCGCAGGTATCCAGCTCGACGTCTTGATCTGCAAGCAGGTATCCAGCGCCTTATCTAGCTGTATTGCTTGACAGTCTGCAGCTCCTCCAAATTTTTTGCCATATTAAATAAGAGGGGTCGCCTTCTCGGTCAAAGGGAGCAAGGCAACTCAAATCAGAAGATCAGGGGAATACACGAGCTGTGGCGGCAATTCCTGAGGGGAGCTTCAGAATTAACGGGGAGCTGCTTGCGCACAGATTGGGGTTTAGTTCTTTTAAAAAAAAAAAAAAACCAATTAAGGCTGCAGTGTGGGCGTCTCATTAAGCTGTTAAGGGCGTGATCTCAAGCTGTTAATTAAGGGCGCAAGCTGCTAGCTGTGATGCAGTTGCGAGCTGCAGAGACTACGCATCAGAGCTGTGCAACGCTGGAACGGGGTGGAGCTGGAAAGTAGGAGTGGATCACCCTCTGTAAGAGTGCCGCAGCAAGAGATTGAAGGCAAGCTGTAATCAACAGCAGCGTCCTAATTGGGAAGCCTGACTACGTGTGCAACACCAGAAGCACCAGCTCAAAGTTGATTGTCTGGAAATTCTGGGATCGGATCCTAGATTCTGAACGAGTATCTACACACAAGTCAATCTTGGTAATGCACACCATTTTAAATTTTCTGATCATGAAGGTTTTGATTTTTTGGTAGTGTATGAAGTTTTATGGATTTTGGTGTGAAGGATACCCATTATATTGTTCTCATTGAAGTTCAGTTTTTTCTACACAGAGAGGCGACCTACTGCACTGTGCATATATTTTTTGAATTGAGGAAAACGTCGAGGATTCTCGAGGTTCGACCATTGGCGAGGTGTTTCATCAGCCAAGACTAACTACTCTGCGCCTTTTTTTTGTTGGGTAACTACAACTTCACTATCTACTTTGAACCATGGCTCTCTTCTTTGCACTCACGTACATAGTTTGCATATCATCCTCACATAGAAATTCAAATAAATTCACGTATGTGCACACACATGTGCCAATAGAATTAAATTAAATCAATGTGATTGTAAAAAAAAAAACTTAGTTTCAAAAAGTCATCCATGTGCCTTTTTTTAAGGGTTGCTTGTTGTGGATCTCACGTGCACAAAGACATACACCAACGCTTGTGTCTCTTATATACAAAGCAAAAAGGAATGTAATTTACAAGCATCTTTGGTGCTAGGTAACTCGAAAAGCAAAACAAAGATGATAATTTTTTTAAATTTGAACGTTTTTAAAAATTAAATATTCTTCAGATGAGAGCGACGTTTAGCCGTGGCATACACATAACTTTTTAAGAGATTTAGGCCATGCTTCGACTTCACTAAGAGTAAGTACGGACATTCATCCTGCTGCCGCCTTTGAGTGACATACGCATGTTATTAACGGTGCTCGTTCTTGTAAACATGCATATGTAGGTTATGGCTCGACAGGAAGTAGTAGAAGAACTAGTTGTTGAGATAGCCTGTCATCTTGAAGGGATGATCGTTTGGCCAAAGAAACAGTTTTATGTCTTTGGGAGAGAAAGGCCACCGATACGCATTTCAAGAATAGCTATAGATGACACCAGTTGGTGGCCCGAGAATATGGCTTTAGTGCTTTTGAAGGAAACCTTAAATCCAGTTGATTATTACAAAGTAGTTTTCCATGATGTAAATTCTATATCTCCAAGGATTTTAAGCGATAGGCTTGCTGTAATTAAAAGCCTCGTTCCAAGCAAGAAATTGTGTCTTGCATGAATGTATACATCATCTATATTAAAAGATCCAACAAGCGTATTTAGATTAGTCTTTTAATGTATGTCTCTCTCTAATTATTGAAGTTGCACAAAGATGCAAAGTTTTATCTAATTTGTATCTGCAATTTAAAGTATGTGTCACTATAGCAATCGACACTAGGATCATGTGTTAATGTGGTTTATGGGCCACTATAGTCCGTGTAATCATGGCTCACGACATTTAGGTGATACAGACATACATGGCTTCCACCTCCAAGACTTTCAAGTGTGCATGCACGTATAAATGTGCATTTACACCTGAAGGATATCAAATGTCTTTGGGAGAGAAAGGCCACCGATACGCATTTCAAGAATAGTTATAGATGACACTAGGTGGTGGCCCGAGAATATGGCTTTAGTGCTTTTGAAAGAAACCTTAAATCCACTTGATTATTACAAAGTAGTATTCCATGATGAAAATTGTATATCTCCAAGGATGTTAAGTGATAGGCTTGCTATGATTAAAAGCCTTATTCCTAGCAAGAAATTGTGTCTTGCGTGAATGTATCCATCATCTATGTTAAAAGATCCAACAACGTGTGCACATCAGTCTTTTATTGTATGTGACTCTCCAATTAATGAAGTTACACAATGCTGCAAAGTTATATCTGATTTGTATATGCGACTTATAGTACTTGGGACTACAACCTTTGACACTAGCATCATGTACATGCAGTCCATTGCTCTAATTTTCTTGCAAAGCATTACTATGGCAGACATACAATCCTTTTGCCACCTTTGAGTGGGTCATTCCCATATTGACACACGCATGTTATTAATAAAAAAAATTTTGAATGCACGGTGCTCAATCTCATAAATATCTAATTTTGTATGTGTGACTTAGAGTATGTGGTACTACAACCTTTGCCACTAGCATCATGTGCAAAATGCTTTTTTGAGTCACTATAGTCCGTGTAACCATGGCTCATGACATTTAGGTGATACATGCATACATGGCTTCCACCTCCAAGACTTTCAAGTGTGCATGCACGTATAAATGTGCATTTACATTGGAAGGATATCAAATGCTAAGCAGAAGCATCTTTTTTCAACATAGAAAACAGGAGGCACTCCATAAAGTTCACCCAGATGTCCATTACAATAGAAATTTAGAAGCCCTTCAAGGTCAATCACCTAATGTGAATGAGCTTGATAGTACACCACCTCTCCAGAGTGCATCCGACAATGACACCACACGAAGAATGTGGTGTACATGTTCTGCATTTTTCCAGGGTGGAAAATATGTTGGGAAAACGACATTTTTAAGGCATGCACAACTAAGGAGTGTTGCAGGCAATCTAGCAAGTGAGCTTGGGTTTGTAAATCGAGATGGTGTGGAGGTAAGACACTTTGATGACAATATACCACACATGGAATCATCAGATGCTTCTTTGAATGTGGAAGAGGGCTTTGAAGAGGGCATAGAGGTGAGATCGGCAAGTACAACTGGAGAAGATGAAGACTGCCAACAACCCAGATGTCCAGATCATGCACTGCTTGGAATTGCAATTTTATCAAAGATCATTCAATTCCAGACATTATGGGATGAATATCAGGTTCCCATTAGCGGTCAAGACGAAATGCTTCGTCTACTATTCGGTGACATGGGTGGGGCAAAAATAGGCAAGCATGACTCCAGTAGGGAGGATCCAAGCC
>NW_028221670.1:0-54970 GCF_014529385.1 Adiantum capillus-veneris
GCATGAGAGCCCTCTACATGACACCAAACAAATTGGCATCTATCTTCAGCATATCAACCTTGCTATCCTCTTCCCATGTATTTGTATAGCCCTCATCATAGGTTGTCTTAGTATCGTACTCATAGTTTGTTGTATCATCCTCATCTTTTGCTGCCATAGGATGGAAACGGGTCTCTTTGGTATTCAAATCAAGTACCACCTATCTCCCTCTCTCTTTGTCAGGGCAAGGTGAACACCTTGCTTTCCGAATCCTGCTTAGCACCTATTGCAAGTAACCATGGCCTACCCAAGATGATAAGGTACACATTATCACCTTCTTTCATCAGAAAGAAATTGATTAGGCACTCAATGCCCATCACCTTCACTCTCATGTCTTGAGCCATGCACAAACACCTGTCTTTAGCATGGTTAGCCATCCTCATGTGCACATTTAATTTAGCCACTACTTTAACACTTGCATCTCTCATTTCAGCCTCCTTCATGATGCAAACATGTGCTTCATTGTCTATATAGGCATGTACCTGCATCCTCTTTTTGACGACTTTGCCCACAAGAGGAAGAACGTATGCTATACTACCCACCCTTAAGGCCATGTTTTGCACTCGTGCACACTGTCCTTAGCTTTTGGCAACCTCGTGCTCACACTCATAGACCACTGTCTCCTCAACTTAGGATTCAAAGCCAACAACTGAACAAAAGTTATATTATCGTTTTGGCTTTTCACATCACTTACCAAGTCATATTTGGGGTAGCCGCGTCCTAGCTAGAAATCACCCTGTTTGATCTTGTGATGCCTTCTCTTTTTACTAGTTTTTGGTTGCTCCCTGCCTTTGTACACCTTCTCTTTACCTTTCCGAGCTTTAGTCTCCCACTCGGTCTCTATTTCCCTTTCATCCCTAACCCTTTTGTTGGCCAAAAGTTCAACATCCTACTTATCCACTCCAATGATGTTCACCCTAGTGACTTCACCGCCATCTAGAAGATCTGGTTGCATTGGATTCAATCACCTTCTCTCTCAAGCCATTGAACTCTATTTGACCTCTATCTCTACCAAACAAAGGGTAAATACCACCTCTTTCTTTGGAAAAATGAGGGCAATCCAGCACATAATTTCCTTCTTCTCCACAATTGTAGCACTTGCCAGGAAACGGCCTTGCCCTGCCTCTTGCTGTTCTTGGTTGTCCTCTATCCATCACACTTAGCCACACCTCTTGCATTTGCTCGGATAAATAGTCTACGGTTTGCACCCAATTTTGCGGCCATGGTTCTCCTCATGAAGAACATCCCTTAGACCCTAAGGTTGGAAAGAGATACAACTCTTTTGTACCCACAAATTATGTGTCAAATCTATTCTCTCCATCTCTAACTTTTCCTCATCTTTTGTGCATGCTTCTCAATCACTTTACTGATGTGTTTGATTCCACAGTTCAATTAGAGTGTTGTGTTTGATTTTGTAGTTTGAGAAGACTGCTAAGTGTGAATTTGCAATTCTATCTTCACTCAATCCTTACAAACTGGTATCAAAGCATTGGTTTCACCAACTGGTGTGATGAGCTTGGATTGGTAGCAAAGTTATGGTTCAGCATTAGAAATATGGTTTAGCATCAGAGTTTGCAGGCAGTCTTTGTCAGTGCATCAATGTACAAGATTTAGAGAAAGGTCATCTTGGTCCTGAATAGACAGAATATTTCAACTAATAAGTCTTACATTGCATTGCATACTAGAGGTAGATCTCAGTAAAAGGGGAAATCAAAAAACAGAGGCAATAGGCAATCTCGTGGAAAAGATGTTGAGTGACATCACTGTGGCAAGAAAGAACACTTTAAGTGTGATTGCTTTAAGTGGAAGAAAGAGAAAGGTAAGGGTAAAAAGGCTGATGATAGCAGGGACGACAAAAAGGATGGTCAATCTGAAAAGAGAGCACGGTTAATATAGAGGAAATCAATGTAGTCAGTCATGTGGACAGTGTCAATGATATTCTCTTTACTTCTTCTTTTAGTGCACAACTTCTGGTTGCTAATTCTTATAATGACATGCACACCTCAATTTTGGATTTAGGTGCTTCATTCCATTTGACACCACATCAGGAATGGTTCTCTAGCTACAATGCTAGCAGACACGGTGTTGTTCATTTGGAGGACAACCATGCATGTCATATTCAAGGAATCGATAGTGTGTAGCTAAAATTTTAGCATGGATTAGATTTTACATTACATCATGTGAGGCAAGTATCCAAGCTCAAGAAGAGCTTGATAAGAATTGGGCAGCTAGATGTTGATGGCCATCTCATTACTTTTGGGGATAGCGAGTGGAAAATCAGCAAGGGATCTAAGATCATTGCTAGAGGTCCTAAAAGTGACACTTTACATCCATTGAAAGTATCTAGTGTGAGGGACCATGTAGTCGCCATAACCGAGTAGTCAAGTGTTTCCTGGTGGCATGATAGGTTGGGACACATGAGTCAAATCGGAATAAAGGTGCTTTCTCATTTGGGGTATTTATTGTGTTTGAGGTATGCTAATTTTTACCATTGTGATCATTGCATCTATAGCAAGCATGCTCAAAATCCTCACAAGAAATCTCTTTCATTGAAGGCTTCTCCCTTGGAATTGGTATATTCCAAGATGTTAGGGCTATCTCTAGGGGGAAAGCACTATTTTGTTACCTTTGTGGATAATGCTACCCGAAAGGTCTGGGTATATCAAATCCATCATAAGGATAAGGCTCTAGATAAGTTCAAACAATTTGTGGCACTTGTTGAAAATCATGTCAGCAGTAAGGTAAAGTTTCTATGCTCTAACAATGTGGGTGAGTATGTGTCAAAGTCTTTCTGGGACCTTTATTACAATAAATGGATAAAGAGGGAGATGACTGCACCTCATAATCCACCCCAGAATGGTGTTCCAGAGAGGGTGAATTGGACTATTCAAGACAAAGTCAAATGTAGGATATCTCATGCTACGTTACCCCATGGTTTTTTTGGGCAGAGGCTGTTATGCAGTCGTACATTTGATTAATCGATCGCCACACAGGTCTTTGGGTGGGGTATTTTCCTAGGAAGCATGGTCGAGCAAGCCACCTTTGTATGCCTATTTGAGAGTATTTTTTGTTGCGACACTTTTGTGAACATCCGTATAAAGAAGACCACAACAAGTTGGATCCAAAGTCCTGTAAGTGTTTATTCCTATGATATAGTGACGATGGTGAAATGGTTTATAGATTATGGGATCCCAAAAAGAAAAGAATTGTGCCAATGATGTAATCTTTCGGGAGGATCGCATGCACAAACAATCTCAAAGGATTGAAGAAGTTAAAAGAATTATTTTTTGGAAAGATGTACCTTTTGGACAGTAGTGTATGCCCACTGGTCAGCAGCAAATTGCTGATGATATTCTTGAAAGTGCAAGAAATGGTGCTGAAAATGTTCAACCAAAACTTACCCATCATAGTCCATAGTCAAAGAAGCACAAATTAGAACAATTGAAATTGGCAAACCCTCATGCAAGACAACATGTAGAAACAACTAGCTCGTCAGTCTAAATTGGTAGGACAATAAGTTGCAAATTACTCCAGTCTTGATTGCCTGCCAAACAAGATGCTTGATTTGGTGAAGATACATACATCGACAAATGCAACAGATACACTTACTAAGAATCTCTTCAGCAATTGGTATTAGCAATGTTGTCAACAAATGGGAATTGGGCGAAGATACAATATTCCTCACTAATTGTATAAGCTATATAGTTTTACCGCCTCCCACATTGACCATCAAAAGGGAGAATAATGTTGGGTTACTAACTATGTAAGCCAGGCATCCATCATCCGTTATTAACTTATGTCCGTTGATCTTTAATTATGTAGATATATAATTTATGAGTCACACATGAACTAATCTATTATAGTGTGCTATTGTGAAGAAGAGGGTTGGCTCTTCCCCTCTCTCTCTCTCTCTCTCTCTCTCTCTCTCTCTCATATCTGATTCCACTCTTATGCTTCAAATAGTAGTAACTATTGGGATGCGGTCTTTTGTTGCATCTCTTGTGTGAACAACCTCTTCCACCTAAAAAAGTGATGTGTCAATAACCCATGTGAAGAACCTCTTACAATCTAGCATAGCCACTTGTGTTTGTGCATAGGCAGCCATATATATGCTTTATGTGTTAAAAGTTTGTTTATTTGTATATGCCTATATAGAGGCACATTACGCTAAATAAAAACTAAGTCTATCATTTTGCAACTATACTCTATGTACTATGTGCCCAATATCAAGCCCTAAGATAACTCTATTTTAATCATGCTTATGACACGAATGGCACATTAACCCATCCACCTTGACTTACAAATGGTAGCAGAGCAATTAGCTATATTATTATATTCTAACCTAATTAGATCTTATGCACTTGCAATTCCCCTATGGAAGATTGCGTCGGCACCTTCTCTAATTAGCCATTGCATTTGTTAATTCAGCACCCCTTTGCATTGCATATTAATTATCGTGTCAATTACATCGTTAACTTTATTCTTTTGAAGTCCTTTAGTAATGGGATGCGTACTATCAGTGTCACTACCCATGCTAACTGATCAGAAAGAGAACTTAATGGTTGTTCATATTTGCATCGTAATTGGCATATCATTAGCATCAATAATTAGATTAATATTACGCATTGGATATGTATATTTGCTTGGCTCTATCCCAAATTTGAGATATCTCTCAAGTTTGCATTTTACAACACTTATTTTAATCCCTCAAGCTTCTTAATTGTGGAAATTAAAATTGTGCTCCCATTTGTGAGTGTGTGTGTGTTGTGGCTTATTCTCTGCAATATCAATGTGTGTGTTGTGTGGCTATGAAAACAAAACTTGTGGGATCCACCTCTTGAGGCCACAACTTTTTTTGGAGCCTGGTCTACTGAGAGAATCCCCAATTATTGAAAACACCTTGAAGCCGACAGCCCCCCCCCCCCCCCCCCCTCGCGGCTACCCCACCTCTGCACTATACTCAATGTTTGCCTACGCATCTTGGCTCTTCACCACCTGTGTGCTTCTTTTTATCGATTACTGGTGTTGATTCATCCTCACCTCAATTGAATGAATCAATAGGCAGGAGAATTAAGCCACCTCGCCTATTGCTCCATCTTTGTGAACCCCCAACTAACAACATCACCGCACTACGATGTAAGTGCTCACCCACTTGTGCAAAACCCAATATAATTGTCATTTCTCCCCATCCACCCCAATACCAAGCTGTCTCGGCCCTCGCGTCACTCTCAAACCACACCCACCTGCTCCCCCTCGGCTGTCGGCTCCTCCACATCACCCTGGCGGTGCTCTTCATCAACCACTTGTAGAACATTGACGTAGGCCTTGCCAGGTCATCATGCAGCCAATTGAGTGAGGCTCCTCATCAACACCTGCAAACCTCGTGCTCACGGGCCGGTTAACTCGACATCTGCGCCAGCCAGCCGACCACTAGTTTACCAAGTAGCATCACCCAAGTGGCTCCTACTGCTTAGTCTAGTCAATGCCCAAAGGTTAGTTCCCACCACCTACCTCAATGCTAGTTTTTTCTTAGCCTTTCTGATAGGGTAGACTCCAAGGGCATTGGCTCCATAAGCTATATTTGTAAAAGCTCTCTCCCACGGGCCCTAAACACCAAGGCCCTCCAAAGATCAAGAAAGATTCCCACGAGTCTTACCCTTTAAGTCTCGCATTATCCTTTATGCTCGCCCTACACAAAAGTCTTAAAATTTTGTAACCCCCAAATCCACATCTCTTGAATCTTGAAGCATATTGAGAGCTTTGTGAAGAGGTGCTCCATGAAATTGGAGAGTGACTTCACAAATAATTTGTAAAAACCTTTGAGTCTGAGTGCTCACAAGGACTAGACACTGCTCTTCTCAAAAAAGAGTAAGACCTTCCTCCACATCACTTTGGGTGCACCACAATGGACAAGAAAAACATTGACAAATTTACCGGCCAAGGCTTCCACACGTGGCAGGAAAAAACCAAGGGCTACTTAATGTGAAAGCAGTTATGGTCTGTCGTAAAGCCACTAGCTGAAGGTGATAGAGTGGAAACACGACAAAGCTTAGCGCCTTTGCACCTAGAGACGAGCAAGCTCTCGGCATTCGGCTCACATCGCTTGATGACAACATTGTGCATTATTTGGATGATTACACCACTGCACATGAAGCATGGAATACCTTAGAGCTGCATTTTGGCGCAATTGCCAAGCATACTAAAATTGCATTACATATGCAACTCTATGGATTGCTTATGGAGCCTAGAGAAGATGTGTCATCTTTTGTCGATAGGCTCAAAAGTATCTCCACACAGTTGATATATATAAAATGGCCAGTAGAAAATGAAAACCAAATTGATGTGCTTCTCAAAGCTGTGTCTGATACATATTTTGGACAAATCGTAACAGTGCTTAAAGAGAAAGACACAGTTCCTAAACTTGAAGATGTAATAAACTCTCGTCAAGAGCATGAAAAGAAGCTCAAAGATAATCAACCACAGACAAATGGCGTTTTTGTTGTCTCATCCAACTGCTACAACCGCAACAACAAAAATAACTTAAGTTGCATACACTGTGACATAACAAATCATCTTTCAAAAGGATTGTTATGAAGTTAACCCTTGCCTCATTTGTGGCAAGAACAACCATTCTACAAAGTATTGTAGATTCAAAGATAAATCTTCACAAATTACCAATCACAAAGAGCATTTCAAAGATAAAGGAAAAGCAAAAATCAACCTTACCACTGAGGATTCTGACGACAAGAACGACAACAATGTTGGCTTGGTATATGATGATATATTGTGAGCATTCTCTTTTGTGTACCTTACCCTCTATGTGTGTAGGGGAGGATTGTGTGTGCCTCCACCTACTTTTGTTCAAGGGGAGGCTTGTGTTTTGTGTGCCTCGCCCTACTGTGTTTTGAGGAGATGATAATATTGTGTATGATATGCAACAAAACCCACATAGGGGAAGATTGTTTGAATGCGGTCTTTTGTTGCATCTCTTGTGTGAACAACCTCTTCCATTTAGAAAAGTAATGTGTAAATAACCCATGTGAAGAACCTCTTACAATCCTTGTGTTTGTGCATAGAAAGCCACATATATGCTTTATGTGTCAAAAAGCTGCTTCTTTGTATATGCCTATATAGAGGCACATAATGTTAAATAAAAAATAAGTCTGTCATTTTACAACTATACTCTATTTGTATTGTGTGTCCAATATCAAGTCCTAAGCTAATTTTATTCTAAGCATGTGTATGCCATGAATGGCACACCAACCCATCCACCTTGACTTGCAGTAATCTCATGCTTCCCTTCAAAAAGAGAAGTAACCTCAAGGCACCACCCTTCAAGCAAGTAAAAAAGCCATGAATGGTAGCTAGATTGGATATTAAACCACATTTGATAAGCCTATTCTCTGCATAGTCCCCTAAAGCATTCCCAAATCGATAGTGTCGTACTTGTCCTCAAATTTACAAAGAAAAATAGTAAACAATCGTATCGAAAATGCCTAGCCCCAACTGCATACAAAATTAAATCTTTTCTAGAATGTATCTATCCTAGAGTCTAACAACAAAGAATCTATATGGGAGGAAAAGCTTCGATCCCCACACTAATTATCTTCAGAAGAATCTTGTACGTGGAAGGGAAGGGGTACAATAAGCTTCCACTTTCTAAGGCAAGTACAAGCATCCCTTCGGAGTTAGGAGACTTATTTCACATAGACTATGGCAAAATAACCTAAGTGTTGTACACTTCCCAATAGAGCAGAGAACCCCCCTAGAGGATTCTAGGAGTAACCCTTCCGTGGCTCTTTCACATAACTCTAGTGATATCTATCATGTAAATAGACTTCTTCTCCTTTTTTTTTAAAAAAAAAGACCTCCCTAGTGTGAATAAAAGGATCAATGGCAACAACCGCACCGTTGAAAATACCACTCTCACCGAAGAGAGACATCAAGAAGTGACACAAATCATGGAAAACAACTCTAAACATTGTTTCACCAAACCACTTTCCACACCCCATCTACAACACTACATGGGCAAAGGTGGTTGAAACTGCACATCTTGAACTAGACTTTCCTCGTACATGACCTCCCTAGTGTGAATAAAAGGATCACTGGCAACAGCCGCACCGTTGAAAATACCACTCTCACCGAAGAGAGACATCAAGAAGTGACACAAATAATGTAAAACAACTCTAAACATTGTTTCACCAAACCACTTTCCACACCCCATCTACAACACCTACATGGGCACTACGTATCTTGAACAAGACTTTCCTCGTACATGGGTATCTCTATGGTGTTTTATAGTAGCTAGTTTGGTTGAAACACTTAGTGAGACCTATTGTGGTACAGCAAAACCAAACGTTTCTTAGTTTCAAATTCTTTATTGTGATTCTTACTCAAGACTTAAAGAAGGGAGATGTGTTCCAAGTCGAAGCTACTTAAGTGTCTTTGTGGGTTACAACTTACAACACTCAATGTATGGTGCCACCATACAAAAAACTTGTGGTCAGCCAAGATGTTCTATAGGATAAGCATGTGAGTGGGCAGCAGAGAGAGAGAGAGAGAGAGAGAGAGAGAGAGAGAGAAGATGAACAAGATGATGAAGGTACCTGCAAATTAGAAGAGCATGAGCAAGGGTACCACCCATGAGTGAGGGCTTTCGCAGAAGCTTTCGTGTACTTGAAAATGAAAGGGCTGCAAGAAAGGAGGCACAAGGACCCTTAGCACATGAACTACTTACACCAATAAGAGCACCTCCATGCGCTGCGTTTCAAAGCCCTTCACAAACTTCGGCATATTTGCTAGAGTTTGCATACTTTGATATGTAAACATCTAACCAAGTGTCACAGAATAAGGAAAACACCTATCAGGTAGGGTCTGAGAATGGCTAAATTGACCAAAATAACACCAAGAAAATGATAGAAACAAAGTGAACACATAACCATACCCTCTATTTTGTTCATCCCATCCCCTTCAGCAAATTTATCAATACAAACAACTATCTCTCCTGAACACAGCACTCTCTCTCTCTCTCTCTCTCTCTCTCTCTCTCTCTCGACGATAATACCTCCCAAAGAGAGAGTACTTCACTCTATGTTAGTTTGTGCACAACGGGGGAAACTCCACTATTCTTTCAGATGTTTACATAGTCTGCGAGCCTTTGTACTACAAAAGAACCAAGACTTCCCCCTCTTGTACCAAAAAATGGCACAACTGGGCCTCTATAAAGAGAGTTGTAAGCAGAAGTAGTTAGACATTCAGTAGATTTCCACAAGTTGGTACTTTCCTCACTCGTACTGGCGAATTATCTCTAGGCATGATCAAATACACATTCAATGCACGACCAATGGTGCTTTTGGTGGACCCAGCAAACATTCCGATTAAGTGGGCTCTGCTCGGCTATCTTAGCAAAACTGCACACAACACCCAACCGCAAAAGAAATATCACACAACCGAAGTGACCTGTTGCTCAACTCCAGGATGATCCATACATGCATAAACATTACTGCACAGCCTAACCTAAGCACATATCTTGTTTCTTTTGTAAAGACTGTGACTCAATTTTTGCTATCACACAAGTTACTTTGTTTACATAGCACAGAAAATTGGCTCTCAAGCTTATCAATCCTCTCTATCAAGATGGCCTCAGACTTCTGCATGATTCTGATCTCTTTTTCCAAAGAAGAAGTCCGGTCCTTCTCCGCCTGAACCATTTTCAAAAGCTCATGGACAATCGTGTCCACCCCATCCTTTCGGCCATCATAAACAAGAGCATTTTGAAGTAACACCTCCATAGAAGATGCATAGCTATCCTTTCGAGACTCCCAGCTTTTGTCCTCCAAATATTGTATCCTCTCTTTCAGGAAATTCTCTGATATCTGTAAAACCCTAACTTCATTTTCCAAATGCAATGTCTTCTCTCTTTCAACTTGGACCACCTTCTGAAGATCCAAGACTAGAACTTCCAGCGCGTCGCATTTGCCCTCTGAGCCGTAGACACGTGTCATCATATAATCCGACGAGGAGATGGTGGGATAAGAAGCAGGAGGGGAAGAGTATGTCTTCTTGTTGTATGTGCCAAGTTTTGGCTTCTCTTGTACTATGTCTGCCTTCTTGCTTGGCCTGCTAACTAATATGCTCCCCATGTAAGGCAATACGACTATGAAAGTCGCACTGAAGAGAAAGAGGTAGACCAAATAATTGGCCGATGAGGTTTGCCTCGAGCCTGGTTCACCACTCGACTCTCTGTTCCACATACTACTACATAAATGAGTCAATGACTTTTGGACAACGCCACAGTACTACTGCCGAAAATGAAGGAAATCAAACTAATCTTCTGCACATCTCGAACTTCAATTTGATGCCCACTGGGTCTCTAAGGACCTGCTTGCCAAAAAGATACTAATCTGTGGCCACAAGGCTGCTGCAGCTCACTATCTAGAGCACTTCTCTTTCATGGGCATCACAGCACAAACTGCACTCACCGGATGGCAGTACACTGCCGCCCTTCATGTGATCCCCATCATGAAGACCTCAGTCGGGATACACCACAGAAAGGGCAAAAGCCCATCAACTTGCCTCGCACACAAAGGTAATTATGCCTTTCACATGTCGTTGAAGATGAGATCAGAGAGCTCCAAAAATTCTCATTGTCGAGCAATGAGATTATCTGTTGGAATCCACAAGCAACTTAAACTAAGATTCTTCTCTGCAGGAAATTGGAGAATTCAACAATGCAGCTCCCGCTGATTGCAGGAAACCCTAATTCAATGAGATGATGGTTCTGTTTCAGCCTCAGATGGTGTTCCTTCACTCTGTTATGTATGTTAGAATTTACCTGTGGTCGGGAGGTGTTGATGGAGTACTCATCTGCGGTCTGATTCACTAACGATGCAGCAAAAGAGGGCAGGAAACCCTTCTACAGCACCCTCTTCTGTTGGGATTCGAAGTGGGCTTTGGAGTATCCATGATCTGTTAGGGTTCCACAAAATGGGTTTTGAAGTCTATATACTCTGTAAGGGTTTCAATGTTCTGTTAGGGTTTCCACTGCAGCAATTACACACATTGCCTACGTGCAGACCCCACAATGAAGCACACTGGGCTATGGTATGTGCGTGCGCGTGCGCGTGTGTGTGTGTGTGTGTGTGTGTGTGAGAAGACGCAAAAGGGGCTGGCTGCTGCCCAACGGCTCACAGGGCCAAACCTTTAAAACTTTTAGCCTTTCGGACATTAATAAATCATTTTCTCGCAAACGTCTCCCAATTATATTTTATATTTTATATTTAATTGATTACTTTGATTCTGGTAAAGACATCAATTCTCCATAAGGGAATCTACCCTTTTAAAAAGGTTGGGGTTTTACGCCGCGTACACACACAGCCACCTGTCACACTGGGACAGGCGGCCACACCTTTTTTTGGAAGGTGGCCAACCATAGCAAGTCACACTCGGTCATTAGCAAAACGATGAATTTATAGAATTGGCTTCAGCCAAGAGGTATGGACTCTCGAGTCGTGTTCCGGGCTGATGGGCAGAGTTCTAAACCTCCGAGCTCCTTTCGCGCTCACGCCTTTTGCAGTTGGCCGCTTGAATGGAAAGTTGGCCGGCCTCTCTTGCCAACCCCTCTGACGAAGGCTCGCGGCCATCTTTTACTTTTTTCACGACGAATGGAGTGCTGCCATCTCAGCATGGGCTTTCACACCCCATCCCAGTGTGACAGGGGCCACAGATGCCCTCTCTGTCACTGTGACTTTTGGATGGTAAAAACACTCCCCCCCCCCCCCACACACACACACCATAGGGCATGGTGGGAGTCGTGAGTCGAGAGCGCAACTTCAGCTATATCTCACACAAGCATGGGAAATGGGATCAAAGGTCCCCATCAATCTAGGGCCCCGACATTAAGCGGTCGTCGTCGATGTTTGCATTCCACGAACGACGTGCGTGGGCGATGTGCATGGCTCTCACCCCGAGATTGTGGGTTCAGTCCTCCCAGGTGATAGGGGCAGCAAGGGGGGTGAAGTAAACTTGGGTACCCGAGTTTACATTTTCCCCGAGTTTACTTTGCCTGAGATTTACGATGCTCAATCATCCCACGGTAGATCCCGTCCCCTCCCATGCCTGTGTGATATAGTTGTGGGGAGTCCGGAGGGGATCAAGCACGAAAGTCACTTTGGGCACCGCAGACAAAATCGGAACCGTCGATTTCGCACCTGAAGTTACAAAATGTCATCCGAAACACCCGAATTTACTAGGTTTCTTGAATTTACACCGATTCTCCATTATTCACATTAAGTAGATTCCCATATAATCCAAAACGGGGCATGGGTGAAGTGGTGGGCATCGGGCTCCAAAGGGTGATGTATTGAGTTCAAGTCAAGAAGGGTGAGGTGTGTATGCCGCTTAACTTTACTTTTTCACGTGAAATTTATAGAATTTCCTCAGATTAACACAATTGCATTAGGTAGCCCTCATGCTCACAATGATTTATCCCCTCTCCACATGTCCATGTGACTAGAGGAGCCCCCCGCCCCTTATTAGATCTTGTAAAGGGTAGCAACGTTAAATGGCCCTTCATTTACCCAAAACCCTACACCTATTGATACCATGTGGGTGAGCACAATGGAGTTGGCTACAAGCCAGTGAAAAGCGTCTCGGGACAATTGTGTGCGAGTTTCCGAGTCAAACTTCCTGTTGCATGCTTTGATATGGGGTGCACTCATGACAAATAAGGGGCCCTCCCAAATCGCCTTTACAGGTGTATGGAGGAGCCCTCTAAAGGGCACATCCTATAAAGGGCCCATTCAAAATGAGTTGGTCACTCTGACAACTTTTCCAAGTTGGAGATTCAGACTCAATGTCACATTAGACAGAATGGAACAACGAATTCATTTCAAATGAACATAAGGAAATCAAATAATGAACTTAACTGAAAGTACAAAGTCATATGTTGGACATAAGATACTAGATCTGATCCATTCATATAATGGATTCAAAGTACAACTAGCATTGAATGATGGATTACAATAGAGCTTGATTACAATAAGAGCGGCAGCTCTCAACCACTACAAAGGACTAAAGATAGCCCAACAGAGTGACAGTGTCTCAAAATGAAAGTAGCGGTTCCTATTTATGGATGTTTGTACTGGGTTCGTGCATTATTACTGTTAACTAGTCGTAATTACTAATGGTAACTGCTAATCTGACTATGTACAAGGGCCTGTATAGAGGCGGTTCCCACCATCTATATCCTCCCGTTTCTTTGAATTTTGGCATATTCCATAATCCCAGATACTACACCGATGTCAATGTTTTCACTTGCATTTATAAGCCTTCTTTATGAGTGTCCTTTTGGACCGTCTGTGGTGGGATCTGAAGAACTCCAGGTTGGCCACTACCTTGAGCACTAGAGCCAGTGTTCTCCTTTTGGATAATGCGATAGATAGCTTCCATCTTCAATTGCTCTTAGTGTTCCATCATCATTTTCGCCTTGTATGGTGTCAACACAATCTATGTCTTCGTGTCACGGTCTCTTACATATGGTAAGCCTTGCCCTAGCCAATTTATGGCAAATCAAAGTAGTGTGAATCCAACTAGTTGGATCTGGTTGGTTGGCATTGATCAGAGTTTCAAAACGAATTTTTGCCATCTCTCTAAACTGTGGTTCAAAGAGTTTGCTTTGCTGGCCACGTCCTTCTCGAGGATTTTGGAAGCCTCTATTGAGAGTTGTAATAACTCATTTGTATATTTTGATCAACACGCTGATTTGGCTTCTCCATTGAGTCATCATCCCTCTGAATCTATCATCTCATTTTTCAACGCTGAGACGGTGTTCTTCTATTCTGTCTCACTTAAGATATTTTTTCGGGAGACCCATAGTGCCTTTCTCTGCTTATACCACTCTCTGATCTGATCCACAATTCTGATGTATTTGTTCTCATCCGTTGGTTCATTGTGCTTAGGATACAAAGATGGGTAGACGCGCGGAAGTTCATCAACTTTCATTGCTAAAGCATACATGAGAATTAGTGAGTCTAGGACTACGCCAATATACTTAAGGACAATCTAGTTTTCTTGTTGCATTATCTTCCTCAAAATTCTAACCCGATGAAATAAACTTTTTAGTGTAGTCTCCAATTCTCGGAGAGCCATCTTGGTTCTTGGCCCTCTTTTGCTGGACGCATTATTTTCTAGGAGAACTGTAACTTTCTAGTCTGGCGAACTGCATCATCACGAGTAGAGCCTGCATCTCCTGTCAGACATCTTTCATTTGTGAGCTAGGCGGTTCCCTAACAACATTTCCAACTGAATATCCAAACTTTGAACATTCATTGTTGTCAACTGCTGAGCTTGGGGGTTCACCAGTAAATCATCTTTGTGAGAACAAACTCTAGAACCATGCCCGGTACTTAAATGGTATTTGGGTGAGGTGGTAATTGTGGGGAGCGCGAGCAGTGCACTAGTGCATGCACGTGAGGGAGACAGAGATAGGATGTATGGTGGAGCACATACCAAGTCAAGATAGCTCACAAATCCTTATTCTTATGTTATATCAAAGAATAAGGTTATGGGTTAGGTTAGTAGTGGGCGTCCATCAACCAGTTAGCTTGAACCCCAAGAGTCCCCCACTTGAAGTCCAATGTGGCCCATGTGTCCTATATATGTACAACCTATACAATCGTGAAGGATTCAAATAGCTTCACCCTACACTCATCATCTACATGCATGTGCAAGCGCTCAGAGGGTAGGTTGTTTGTGAGAGCATATGCAAGGTTTTCATCCGTATGAACCTTAAGTAGCTCAATGTGCTTGCTAGCCAATATGTCATGTATCACATGATAACGGACTTCCATATCATACGGGGCACTAATGTGATTGTATTCTCACTATCACAAATGCAACACTGAAGTTTGAGTAACGCCAAGATCTCCCAAAGGTGAGCTAACCACACAGCTTCCTTGCTAACATCAGAAATTGTCACATACTCTACCTCTGTGGTGGAAGATGATATACAATTGTTGAGACATGATCTCTATGACACGGCTACTCCAAAAAAGAGGAATACATAGCCAGATGTGGATCTTCGACTATCCACACAACGCGCATAATCTACATCTGTGTAACCCACAATGGATGCATCAATATTCCCAGAGCGTAAGCACTTGTCTAGCGTACCTTTGAGATATCTCAAGATGTGCTTCACTTTTTCCCAGTTCTTTCTACGAGGATTTTCCACAAATATACTAACCACTCCCAATGCAAAAGTAATTTCCGATCTCTGGCAACCATGGCGTACATAAGGTTGCCCCCATTGTTCAGGAATATGGCACCGTGACCATTTTTTCTTTCTCAGCATCACACTTGGAAGCATCATTCTTGCTAACTTTGGCATATGCCTACATTGGGGTACTCAATGTAGCTTTCCCCATGTGTATTAAAACGTAGCAAGACCATGTGGATATATGTTTCTTGAGACAACTCTAGTATCCCATGTTTTCTATCCCTCTTGATACGCATACCAAGAAAGTGACTTGTATCTCCCAAATCCTTCATAGAAAATTGTGTGCTAACTGACTTCTTCAAGATGGAAATCTCATCTTTGGACTTCCATGCAATGAGCATATCATCGACATAAAGCATCAAGATAATAAGTGAACTATCGTTCCTTTTGGGCATACAAGCAGTGATCTTCCTGGCTCCTTTCATACCCTTGGAACTGCATGTATTTGTCAACCTTCATTTACCACTGCCTTGAGACTTGTTTTAGGCCATACAATGCCTTACGTAATCTACACACCACTTCTTCCCTCGTAGGCTTCTCAGGTTTGGCTTCAAAATCCTGTGGTTGTTTCATGTAGACATCCTCATCAAGATCCCCGTGAATAAATGCTATCTTCACATCCATCTAGACCAATTCCATGTCCTTAGTGGCTACTAGTCCGAGCACAAGACACTCCACTCTCTCTTTTTCTTGAAACCCTTACCAACCAGTCTAGCCTAGTACTTAGGCTCGGGATCCTCTGCTATGTACTTCTTCTTGTATATCCATTTGCAAGGGAAGACTTATTTTGCCTCTCGCAGTTTTGTCAACTTCAAGTTTCAATAGCCATAATCGAGTTGTATTCAAATTGCAGTGCATGCTCCCACTTCACTCTGTCTTCCATCTCAATAGCCTCATGGTAGCAAGTAGGCTCTTCGCAGTCTAATTCTAGCTGAAACCACTCAGAGGCACGAGATAGACGTGTAGTTCTCCTCACTGCTTGTCTACTGGACTTTGTTCTCTCTAGAGTACTACTAGCAGTAGCTACATTGCTAGTAGACTGAGCTATTTGCATTTGAGGCTACGTCCTCAAATCTCACTCTATGATAACCCAAAAGTGAATAGTACATGACGATCGCGGCACGTCGGGAACAACATCAACATGTGGAGACTCAAGGATATTGAGCTCCTCTATTTTCACAGACCACATAGGAGGTGCAAAACTTACGAAAATGGCTTTCTCTATGATGAATATTAATTTTTAACATTCTGAAAGTATTTTCCAACTTAAATTGGCCACATAAGTCTAGAGAAACTAAAAAGAGAACAAGTGAAATTGATTAAGTGCTAATGGACCAACCGATGAAAGGAAATAAGGTTAGATCAACCATTCCTCATTCAATGAGCTTGACTGGGCCACATGTCCATAGTAGCACACATTTGCTACACAAGAGCACAAAAATTGTATTGTAAAAAAGCTCGCATTTGAGAGAATTATAATGCAAGTCCTTTGGGAGGGGGAGACCGGCTCCAAGCAAATGCGATCATCATCGAGTTGTCAATCTTAATTGGGTATTCTCTTTGACTTGTATCCATGATTATAGTGTTTTAATGTGTATTTGCGATTTAGCATGGCACAACCTATATTGTCCTTGCTATCTTTCTCTTAGGAAAACTCTCTCCTTTCATAGTTAAATTTTGCTGAATCTAAAAGTAAGTGTTAGATTCTCTAACATTGTTATCAAAGCTGAGGCTTCTCTTTTCTTGCCTAATCTATGAAAGGTTAGAGTTGTCCATTGCAATAGGGTAAGTGGGATTGGGATTTATTAATCTAGGTGGTATGCTTGTTTACAGGGTACGGGGGACCCCATCCGGATCTATGGTCTTGATATTGGAGTCTTTTGGGACGTGCCTATGTTTTAACCCTTATTGAGCTATTAGTCGTCTGATAGGAACCAGTGCCAACTTCGCACTGTGCTTTGAATCCATTTATGTCAAAGGTATTTCCTTACTATGGTTTGGACCAACTTGGTGCTATTATTAATTAAAGTATTGACCACAAGTTAACCTAATTTTGCAAAATGCTGTGGAAAGTTATACCGTGAAATATTTACAAAGGTACCACGCTTCAATGATTCAACATCTGCTATCTCTTTCAACCCCAAGAGTTTTAGATGCAGAAGATAGGTTTGTCGACGACCATATAATAACTTTAACAATGATCGATGAAGAGGAAGTTATGCCAGTTTCCACCACTTGAAACCAAATCCATAAAACTGACCCCATATTAGAGGAACAGATACCGGTATGCTTTGCAGTTAGAGCGGCTGAATCCAAAGTTGCAGTTACACCGGTATGCTTTGCAGTTAGAGCAGATGTAAAATGCTCCTCAGAGCCGAGGAATGCAACAGAGGTTCTAGGCCAAGTAGAGGAGGATAAGGGAGTGCCTATTATTGTGGCACAAGATGCGGCAAATGATCAAAATGAGGGAGTCCAATCTCCTGTAATTGCTGATGTGAAGATCTCTTCAGAGCCGAGAGAAGATACAGAGTGTCTTGACCATGTAGAGGAGGAGGCCAACATTGCAAATCAAGGCTAGGATCAGACAACAGAACAGGTTAACCATTCGGCCATGGAAACAAAAGAGTCATGTACTGTACAACCACAAGAGGTGGATACCCTTGGCAATACAGAAGGGAACATTGACACTCAACAATAGAATGTCAACATTAGAAATGACCAGTATGGACTGTTGCTTCAAGTAGATATGGTTGTTCCAGTAATATCCTTTTACTTAGATAATATACTCTTTTTTGTTTCTAAGTACTTATATGTATACACACAATGATTGTAGAGACTGATTATCTTGGATCTCAATGGATTGTTGCTGCTACGACAGCCGTATAGTGTACATACAGAGTTCTCCGATTTACGTAGTTTTCGCTTGGGAAATGTCAGAGTATTAATTCGACCAGGCACAAAGGAATTTTTGAATTTTTTGATTCCACGGTTTAGGGTTTCTCCCTTGTTACCATAGTTTGCAATTTGGCTGAAATTCAGAGATCGGATTTTTATTTTGTGTATAGTCAAAGAAATTGTAATACCATTACGGCACATTTCCACCCAACTAAAGCTAATGTACCACTTTTCTACAAGCCCTTTGAACAGATCAATGTGCCTTATGATGCTCTCAATACTTTGTTGATTGATGACACACCACATAAGGGTTTACTTAATCCACCCGGCACTACTATTTCCCCACCTTCATTTGAAGGGCATCTTCACGATTTTAACCTAGAGGACATTTTTGTACCATACCTGCAAGCAATGTACTTAAGCCCATTGAGCACATCGGAATTTGTACTTACAAATGTACATAGTAATTCATCGTTTATACCATAAATTGATAATGTCTACCTGTCTATGTGTTTCGAATATTGAGAGAGAGAGAGAGAGAGAGAGAGAGAGAGAGAGAGAGAGAGAGAGAGAGAGAGAGAGAGCCTTGAGCAAACACTTGATATTAAGATTAAACTCGTAAAAAATTTACATTTTGTTGAAGCCATTCAGGCATGATTACATGGGCACAATTTGAATACGGCCAGAAAGATCTCCACAAAAAAGGCTTCTCCCTTCATTGCATTACTCTTCGTCCGCCCAGCAAGAAATAAAAGTTTACGGAGTCAATGTCGGCAGTCTCCTCTACTATGTCATGTCAAAGTTGCAAAAGATTGCATTGCTGCCTTATTGTAATTACTGTCATAAGATTTAGGTCTTTGTCCACCACTTCCACGTCTATGATAGCATTGTTTGCCAAACTTGCTGCCTCTTGATCCATAGGCACATAGCAACCTTCAACAATGTGAGAATGCTTGTACCAAAAGGAGATTATTAATGTCTATGTCGCAAGCATATACTTGACAATGAAAGTGTCAAGAGCAATCTTGCAACATATGCCATCTATTTTTCACATACCACCCTCGATCAAGAAGCTTATCACACAAGAGGGAATCAAATGATTTGCAGAGTAGCATAGTTTTAGCAACATGTACTTTGCAGGTATGAAATAACTCAACAAAGAGACCAACAGGACAGAAATTTGCAAGTTTCACCAATTTAGTGGGTATAGAGTTTCAGAGAGATCTCTGAACATCCTTATAGAGCCTGCTCCTCAATGCCTCACTCATTGTTGTGTCGAGAACGGGCCAATCCACGGAGTTCCAGTTGGTCGGTAGTGGAACCTTCACTAACACTCCTCTCTGATTCCTTTGATTGAGTTGATAGAAAGGGTCATAGAACAAAATACCCTCGTCTGCCAGGCTTTTGCTAGTTCTGCCAGCATATTGCAAGACTCCAATATGAGCATGGGTCATAGAGATGAGACCTATAATGCACTCCAGTGGCTCCCATTCCTCATATGAGAAAGGATAAACATCTATGAATGTAACAGAATAGAAATAAGTACAAACATCTGTATAACCTAATTATATACCTGTAATAAGAGAAGAAAAAAACAAATTCACATTTGAAATGTAAGATAACATTTATAGAGGAGTGCTAAATAATTAACTTACAGTTGCACAGTGGATTATGCACCATGGAGACATCGCCGCCATTAGCAATCACATCAGAATGAGTGAAAACATGTTGAACAAAGACTTCTTTCATAGTCTTCTTACCAACCTCGACTTTGAAATCCAGAACTCTTGCTTTCCATGTAGGACGAAACATGTTTGTTGCTTTCGAGATTTTTCTCCTTCTTGGCTACATAAGAACCCAAGAACCTTTGCTTATCCTCTGCTCTTGCCACCTATTATCTGTAGTGAGAGAGTTTGAGATTGAGATAGTGCTTATGATACTACATGGTCTTCTTGGCACACTAATGGTGAGGCTAGTTGGGGACAGTGTAGAGAAACCTCTAGAACTTCAAAGCCATAGGTATAATGGAGGGAGAATGAGGTTTGAAAGCCTTTCATAAAGGTAGTGGGTATCTTTTGATGAAGGGAGAGAGTTAGCTATCAATCACTAGTTAGGTGTCATGAACTTGACTGCTATTGGCAGTGGGCCCTACTTTGTGAGGAAGTTACCTTACAAAAATGGGACAAAACTCAATATTTTAAAATGTTTTCTTTCATTTTTGTGTTGTTTTCCATGTATTTCTACGTTATGTAAGGTTGCTGCTCATTGGATGCGCCTTCTTTTCTCTCTCTTCAATAAGGCCCTCCAAATGACGTCCAAAATTTCTTAATGATGATGGTTGTAGAGTCGGAAATTACCTCGTTGACAAGTTTCAAGAAGCAATGTGAAACCCTATTTTGAAAATGGAGGTTCAAAGAAAAATTCAAGCCCTTCAAGCTCAACTTCCCCCAAGTGCCAAAGGAGAGAGAACTTATGTGAGGCCTCCAAGTGAGAACTCCAAAAGAGGAACCTCTTTGGGTAACAAAGAGGAGATACCGGAAGGACCTCCAAGGAAAATTGTTTGAGAAGAAGAAGTATGCCCTAAACTTTCAAAGGAGAGGTATAAAAGTGACAGTCCACCTACCTCTCAAAGTGATGTTGTCCCAAGAAGACGGTGGGCATGCCAATCACCTACTCCTCCCAAAAAGAAGAGGACATCATCAAGCACTCATTCCCATGCTAATTCAAAGAAGGGAGCAAGCGATCCAAGAAAGAAGAAGAGAAGAAAGTGGACACCATCTTTGCCTTCTTTCTCCTCTTCCTCTTCATCATCATCACCATCTTCTAACACAGGGGACAACGACTTGCCACCCAAGAGAGAGAAGAGAAGGGGTAAAGGTAGGAGCTTTGTGGCATAAAAGAGGTCAAGTAAGATAAAGAAATGCAAAGAGGAAGGAAAGAACATTGGATTTCTTACCTATGATGGAACCTTCGAAGCAAGTGATAAAGTATTTGCCTTTATCCAACAATTTGACGTTTTTTTGGAGATGAAGATTTCTCTAAATCTTCAAAGCTCCAAAATGTTTCTATGCATTTCCAAAAGTCAACTTGTCAATGGTGGGAAAGCCTACATAGTAAGGCAAAGCTCCAAAGACTTGGAAAGCTTTAGGGATTGCTGTTACAAAGCAATTCCTTCCAAGTGATTCCAAAACAATTACAAAGCTCTAAAATGTTGAACTATGCATTTCCAAAAGTCAATTCATCAATGGTGGCAAGCCTACATAGTAAGGCAAACCTCCAAAGACTTGGAAAGCTTTGGGGATTTCTGTTACAAAGCGATTCCTTCCAAGTGATGCCGAAGACAAAGTCCTCTCATGGAATAGAGCTTGAAGATGACCCCATACAAGTCTATCCAAAAGTATGTGGATAATTATTGGGAGTTACATCTCAAAGCCACTCTTTACAAAAGGGTAGACTTTGCAAAATAGACGCAACAATTTTGTGTTGGCCTATCTGAGGAGATGACTGAGTATGTCAACTCACAAAGACCTAAAACTATTATGGAGGTCATACATCATACTATGGTCGCTTTGAGGATCCATTTCCAACAAGGGACTAAGAAGGGCTCCAAGCCAATGGAAACTAAATAAAGAATTGAGCCAAAGGGGAAGAACAATGCTATGCAAAATTCTCCCAAATATAACAACAATAAAGGAAAGGAAAAAGAAAAGGGCTACAAAGGTAAAAATAAACTATCTTTTGAAGAGGTTAAACTTTGAGTAAAGATAACAAGTATTTCAAGTCTAGAGAGCATGGTCATGTTCTTGAGGCATTCCCTAAGATAAATGAATGTAATGACCCTCCTAGAGCCATCACTGTGGAAGCTCTAAAAGAGGAAGGCCATTGAAAAGGAGAACCACTCTCTTATGCTTGGGAAAAAGTAAGAAATCATGATGCTTTGATATTGTTTGACCCTGACTCTATCCACAACTTCATTTTTGTTGAGCTAGCTACCAAGCTAGGAATTCATGACTTTGAGATGGAAGATGTGGTGGAATCAAGTGGAGCTTTCAAAGGGCAAGAGTCTCACTCACTGGTTGATTGGGTAGCTAAGGCTCCATGTGAAAAGTTATTTCGATAAAGAAGATTTTTTCATCTCTCTACTTAAGCATGAAGATGTTATCCTATCAAACATGGCTGCCACTATGAAGTTTCCAAAGAGAAAAGTCCTCTTTTACTATCAAGGCATGGATGTTGCATTAGATGTTAATAGTGCAAGCAACACTATACCTTTTGTACAGACTCAAACTTTAGAAAAAAGTAATGAAAAGCTCTCTTTCTTGCTACATGGTTTTTTCCAAGGGGCTTAAGAAAGATGCATGTGTTCCTAATGAAGTTAAAAATGAAACTAAAGAGGACTTAGAACTTTCTAGTTTCCTAAATGAGTTTCAAGATGTGTTTACAGGATGACATTCTCATGAAGCTACCTCCCAAAAGATCCTTCCATAAAACTTCTACCTGGAAACTCACCTTCTAATAAGCCTCCTTATTGAGTCTTTCCGGCTCAGCAACATCAAGAGGACACATGATTCTTGAGCAGCCATCCGAATCTACACCTCTCCCTAGCTATTTTATCTAAAATGCCTAATGAATTCCCTTTCATTATGTCTTTACAGATTTAGACATCTCATAAATTTGTGTTTTGAGGGATTAAACAATGGTGACACATGATTTTTTGGCAACCATCCAAATCTACACCTCTCCCTAGATATTTTATATAAAATGCAAACTGAAGAATAATATAATTGCACAACATAAGTTTGGATACAAGTGAAAAACAAATAAATGATTTGGCCAACAATGATGTGATCATTTTGAAACTTTTCCATGCTGAAATATGATGAAAGAAAGGCATTTCTCAACACTGTAGGATCTACTCTTTATCTTTGCTTATCAAAGGTCACAAGTTAAGGGGATGGTCAAGTCTAGCACATCTCCATTTTGTTCACCCGTTCTACTAGTATAAAAGATAGATAGTACTTATAGAATGTGTGTGGACTATTGGACGCTTAATGCGATAACCATAAATAATAGATTTCCTGTTCAGGATAGAAGATCTATTTGATAAGCTACAAAGGTTTACCTACTTTATTAGAATAGATCTCAAAAGTGGCTATCACCAAATAAGGATATTGCCTGAAGGTATTCATAAGACGGCCTTTCAAACAAATTTTGGCCTATATGAATTCTTGGTACTCCCTTTTGGACTTACCAATGTGCTCGTTACCTTTAATCAAATGATGAAAAGGCTCTTTATACTTCATCGAAGCTTTAGGAGAGTATTCTTTAACGACATTATTATCTACTCAAAGACTATTGAGGAACATAAGCAACATCTTCAAGTAATATTTCAAGTTTTGAGAGACAATAAGCTTTACATTAATCAAAATAAAAGTGAGCCTTTCTTAAAAGAGATTCTGTATTTAGGTCATATTATCTCTCAAGCTTTGGGCGGAAGCTGTAAGTACGTCTGTGTACTTAATCAACCGGTCACCCTCAATGGCATTGGATGGGGGAGTTCCACAAGAGGCATGGACAGATAAACCAGTGAATAATGCATTCCTCAAAGTGTTTGGGTGTGAGGCTTTCATGCACATAGATAGAAGCCTCAGGTCAAAGCTAGATGCAAAGTCCAAAAAGTGTATCTTCATTGGCTATGGAGAAGGTGACTTTGGGTATAGCCTATGGAATCCTGAAGATGGTAAAATCTTTAGAAGTAGGGATAATTTTCAATGAACAAAATATGTACAAAGATTACTTGGAAAGAAAACAAACAAAAGAAACAGGTGATGAGTACATGGAGCTTGAGGACGGTGAAGACTCAAGGACTGCAAACGGTGACAATGTGCAACAACATCAACCAAATAAGGAGCCTCAACCTATTCCTTAAAGATCTACACGAGCAAGTAGACCCCTAGAAAGGTTCGTTCCATCCTTCAACCATCTCTTGATCTCAGATTCTAGAGAACCGGAATCATACGAAGAAGCTATGCATCACGAATCCAAAGAAGAATGGATGAAGAGCATGCAAGTGGAGATGGACTCATTACATCGCAACCAAACATGGGAGTTGGTTGAATTGCCTAAAGGTAATCGGGCATTGCAAAAAAAATGGGTGTATAAGCTGAAGGAAGAAGAAGGTGGGAAGAAAAGTACAAGTCTAGGCTTGTGGTAAAAGGGTTTTCTCAAAAGAAAGGTATTGACTTCAATGAAATATTTTCTCTTGTTGTAAAAATGAACTCAATTAGGATTGTCTTAAGCCTTGTGGCTACTCATGATTTAAATCTTGAGCAAATGGATGTAAATACGGCATTCCCTCACGGTGACTTAGAGGAGGAAATCTACATGCTTCAACCAAAGGGGTATGAAGTAAAAGGTAAGGAGAAAATGGTTTGCAGACTAAAGAATATCTTGTATGGTTTAAAGCAAGCATCAATACAATGGTACTTAAAGTTCGATCGATGGATGTTGGATCGCGGATTCAGATGCAACTCAAATCACTGCGTCTACACAAAGAATTTGGAAGATGGGAAGTTCATCATCCTAATGTTGTATGTTGATGACATGTTGATTGCGAGTGCTAACATGTAGGACATCAAAGACCTAAAAGAGGAGTTATCTAAATCTTTTTCAATGAAAGATTTAGGTGCTGCAAAGAGGATAATTGTTATGAAGATATCAAGTGACAGGACGAAGAAGACAATAAAGCTATCTCAAGAGGATTACATCAAGAAGGTATTAGAACTGTTTGCAATGCAAAATGCAAAAACGGTTTCTACACCTTTGGGTTGGTCACTTTAAACTAACCAAGGATATGTGTCCAAAGACACAAGAGGAGATATCCTATACGTCTAAAGTTCCATATGTTGTAGCGGTAGGTTCTCTAATGTATGCTATGGTCTGGACAAGGCCAGATATTGCACATGCAGTGGGAGTTGTGAGTAGGTTCATGGAAAAACTAGGTAAAGAGAATTGGCAAGCTGTGAAGTGGATACTTAGGTATCTAAAAGAGACAACAACAAATGCTTTGTATTTTGGAGGAATTGATATTTTTCTTCAAGGGTATGCTGATGCAGATATCGTAGGTGACAAAGATACTTGAAGGAGCACTACTGGCTATGTCTTCACGGTTGGAGGTGTTACCATATACATGTGGTAGTGATGTGTGTGAACACACTAGGACCGCTGGGGCATTTTTTCCCTCTTTAGGAGGTTTTTTCCCGCGTGCATTGTATATACGCCCATCACTCTAGGGCTATCTATCTTTCCATTGCACACTAAATAACATACTCTCTATTGTGTGCCTTGAGCTTCCTTCATCTTCTCCAAGTTGTGTGTGTTTCTCTGCAACCCTAATTCCAACAATTGGTATCAGAGCAGGTCACGTCCTCCTGGGCTTAGTCGCCAGCTGCTCCAGCACACGCCTGCTCACTTTCTCCGATTTTAGTGAGCTTTGGTGAGCGTTCGCAGGTCGACAAAAATTTTGGGCTCATTTCGGCCTCCGTTTCCACTACAGGCAGTGCTGCACAAGCTATTTCATCATTTTGTGCAGAATTTCTATCAGTGCCGTTTTCTGCATAACAGGTGCCTTATAGTCTTCTACGGTTTGTGCTATATAGCACAGGTTGTTCCCGCTCCGTTTCTCCTATTTTCGGGTAGTTTTCACATCAGGTGCAACATTTACCATGGCTGAAAACAACAACACAGATGTGTTCAAGATGTTTGCTGCTGAGGACAGGTTGGATGGGGACAACTACCCTATGTGGGCTTATATGATGCAACATGTTCTTGTGTCAAAGGGTGTCTAGAACATTGTGCAGGGCATTGATGTACGTCCTAGTTCTGAGGATGTAGGCGATGTTGAGGATGTTGCAGGTCTTGCTACAAGGATTGCAGCTGTTAGAGTTGTTTTGCCTACTGTAGAACAAGCTCGTTGGGATGTTAAGGATGCGCAGGCTCATGCATTGATTGCGTTTTCTGTGAAGCGCACCATTGCTCCTCACATCCGTTCAGCAAAATCTGCAAAACAGGCTTGGGATATTTTAGCAGGTCTTTATGCAAGCCGCAATGAGGCTAAAATTGCTTTGCTGCGTAAAGAGCTGGAGTCGAAGATTATGTATGAGGAAGATGATATGGACACTTTCCTTGCTAGTGTCAAGGATATCAATGAGCAGCTTATTTCTGCAGGTGAAGTCATTTCAGACAGTTCCCTTGTGCAGACTGTTCTTGATGCCTTACCAAATTCCTACCAGACTTTTGCTAGTACTTGGAGACTGATGACCCAAGGAAATCCTGAAGTTGTCAAGTTTGATGCATTATGCACATTGCTGTTGCAAGAGTCACTTTCTAGAAAAAACAGGACTAGGCAGCGTGCAGTTGAACAGGATTTTATTGCTTCTCAAAGAAAGGGTGGTAACAGTAATGCAGCCACTTCTTATGGTTCTGCTGCGAGTGGCAAAAATTATGTTCCTAATGCTTCTGCTGGAAGTACTTCGTCTGGCAATTCTGGTGATAAGGGCAAAAAGAAGATGCGTTGCCATTATTGTAAAGCCAATGATCACTTGATCAAGTTGTGTCCTAAGTTGAAGGCCAAAGAGGCTAAGAAGAAAGAGGGTGGTTCCACTGCAAATGCTGGTTCCACTACAAATGCAGCCATTGTTGAGTCTTCTGTGAAAGGAGACTGTAATGCTGATGTTGATGTAGAATGGGCTTTTAGCGCAGAGTGCACTTACAATCCTGCTGTCCATGATGCATGCTTGTCAGTTGCTGCAGATTCACATGTGTGGTATTTCGACAGTGGTGCTACAAAGCACATTACCTCACATCGTGAATTGTTTACCTCTCTCGAGTCTATCCCTCATGGGAATTCAGTCACTTGTGCCAACAACGCCTCTTATCTAGTTCAGGGAGTTGGAAAGATTGTGCTCACTGCTGCTAATGGCAGTTCCTTCACACTTGTTGATGCACTTTATGTACCTGGGATCAAGAAGAATCTCTTGTCTGCATCCGCACTTGCTAGACTTGGACTTGTAGTCAAATTTGTGGATGACAGATGTACAGTTCATGATCTCAGTTTTGGTGATGAAATTGTTGCATCTGGCCTTTTGTGCCATGGGCTGTATAAGCTCACTTTGTATGACAAGTGTGGACAAAATTTTTCAAATGCTGTTGCAGATTCAAGGGCTATTTCAGATGCAAAACTTTGGCATGCACGTTTTGGTCATCTGAATTTTGCCAGTTTGCTGCGTTTGCAGAAATCTGATATGGTTGCTTCTTTGCCACCTCTTGAAGCACCTGTCAAACATGTTTGTGAAGGCTGTATTTTGGGTAAGATGCAGCGTTCTAAATTTCCAAAGAATGGTTCAGTTCGGGCCACATGTAGGTTGCAGCTTGTGCATAGTGATGTTTGTGGGCCCATGCAAACTCCGTCCTTGGGCAATTACCTGTACTTCGTGACTTTCATTGATGATTACTCTAGGCATGCATGGGTATTTCCGCTTAAAGCGAAGTCCGAAGTTTTTATGTGCTTCAAACAATTTCTGGCTATGGCTGAAAATGTCTCGAAATGTACTATGGGCACATACATGTTTTTGGCTGTTTGGCATATGCTTTGGTGCCACAAGTGCAGTGCAGAAAATAGGATGATAAGGCTGTCAAATGTATTTTTGTTGGTTATAGTGCTGAAAGAAAAGGTTATAGGTTGTATCATCCGCAAACAAAACGTATTCTGGTTTCTCGGGATATAGTGTTTGTGGAAGATTCTGTTCAGCCCTTGCTGTCATGTACTAGAGACAGTAATATAAGCTCACAGGACATTTATGACACTTTGTTGCCTCTTTTCAGTGGTGGGAATACGAATGTAAGTTCCAATGAGGCAAATGTACAGCCTATGGGGGTTTTTGAAAATGTTCTAGATCAGCTTATTACTGATGTAGATGTACATGATGTACTTGATGAGGAAAGGGCTGAAAATGAGCAGGCTAGAGGTATGCCAAAATAGCTGGTGCACACTTTGCGTGACAGTAAATTGGATGCACCTTTGTCTAGTCGTACTCGTTCAGGCTCTCTCCATGCATCTTATGCATCAGATTGTTATGCTTTGGCTGTGTCTAGCTTACATGATGTTGAGGAGCCTCTGACTTTTGATGAAGCACAAAATTCAGAAAATTGGATGGCTGCCATGCAAATCAGAATATGATGCACTTATAGAAAATGACACATGGACTTTATGTGATTTGCCTCCTGGCAAAAAGGCCATTGGTACGAAGTGGGTTTACAAGTTGAAATGCAAGCCGGATGGTGAGATCGATCGCCATAAGGCTCGACTTGTTGCAAAGGGTTATGCACAGCAAAAAGGCATAGATTATGAAGAGACTTTTTCTCCCACTTGTCGTATGACTACTGTGCGTTTTCTATGTGCATTGGCAGCTCATTTTGGTTGGGATGTAGATCAATCAGACATTGTTACTGCTTTCTTGAATGGTGACATATTTGAGGAAGTTTATGTAACGCAGCCTCGCGGTTTTGTCATAAAAGGACAAGAGGACAAAGTGTGCAAATGTAACAAGGCTTTGTATGGGTTGAAGCAATCTCCTCGTTCTTGATATGAGAAAGCTGACACTCATTTGGTCAAACAAGGCTTTCGTAACAGTCCAACAGAAAGCACATTTTATGTAAAGCGTGAGGGTGATGTACTTCTCATTGTGGTTCTTTATGTTGATGATTTGCTGATCACTGGACCAAATGAGAGACATATTTCTGAATTTAAGGCTGATTTGAATGCTACTTTCAAGATGAAAGATTTGGGGCTGTTGCATCATTATTTGGGTATACAGTTTAAGCAGTGTGATGGTGGTATTGCCTTGTGTCAGAAAAGTTACATAGAGACATTGCTATGTAAGTTTGGACTTGAGGATTGCAAACATATTGCCACTCCCATGGAAACAGGTTTGAAGTTGAGTCTACATGATGCTGGTGATCCTGCTGATGTCACTCTTTACCAAACTACTGTTGGCTGCCTCATTTATATATGCAACACGAGGCCGGATATTTAGTTTGCAGTCTCACAGGTCAGCAGATTTATGCATAGCCCAGGGTCTAAGCATTGGCAGGCTGTCAAGAGGATTTTCCGCTACCTTAGTGGCACTTTACATCTTGGCTTGTTTTATCCCAAGGGGGGATCATTGCTGCCAGACTTACATGCTTTTTCGGACTCAGATTGGGCTGGTTGTTTTGACATGCGAGTGTCCACAAGTGGTTTTTGTTTCATGCTTGGCAGTTCATGTATATCATGGTTGAGCAAGAAGCAACCTACTGTGGCCACTTCGAGTTGTGAGGCTGAGTACAGGGCAGTCTTCACAGCTACGGTTGAGTGTGTATGGCTCAGACGCCTTATGGCTGATTTGGGTGCTGGACAGGACACTGCCAACACTATCAACACTGATAGTCAGAGCTCATTGGCAGTTGCGAGGAACCTAGTTTTTCATGCTCGCACAAAGCACATTGAGGTGCATTACCACTATGTCAGGGAGAGGCTCTCAGCAGGAGAGATCAACTTGGCTTATGTGCCAACACAGGACAACCTTGCAGATCTTTTCACAAAGGAATTGTCTCGTGAGAAGCTTGAAGATTTCCGGAAAGCTTTGGGCTTACTCCCCTTGTGGACTGATCCTGTCCTCAGGGCATGGCACTTCCCTTTACTCATGTGCCAGCTCTCGTTCACCGCATCACTCCAGGGGGGATTTGTTACCATATACATGTGGTAGTGATGTGTGTGAACACACTAGGACCGCCGGGGCATTTTTTCCCTCTTTAGGAGGTTTTTTCCCGCGTGCATTGTATATGCGCCCATCACTCTAGGGCTATCTATCTTTCCATTGCACACTAAGTTTTTAACATACTCTCTATTGTGTGCCTTGAGCTTCCTTCGTCTTCTCCAAGCTGTGTGTGTTTCTCTGCAACCCTAATTCCAATAGGAGGCACATTAGTAAGCTGGGCTTCAAGGCTGCAAAAAGTGGTCTCACTTTCTACCACGGAAGCAGAGTATGTTGCAATGACAGAGGCAAGCAAAGAAGTTCTGTGGCTTCACAGATTCTTAGAAGAGCTTGGATTCAAACAAGACAATTGTGTCTTGTACAATGATAGCAAAAGTGATATCCATCTTGCAAAGAACTCAGCCTTTCATTCAAGGACAAACCACATTGAGGTGAGATATCACTTCATATGCACTCTTTTGGAAGAGGGACAACTAAAGCTAGGAAAGGTGCATACAAGTGAAAATTCTGCAGACATGTTTACAAAGGTGGTCAACAAGGAGAATTTGAGCTTTTGCTCATCTGCAATTGGCATTCAAGGATAAGAAGCCGGGAAGGAAAGTAGTCACAGGTTTGGTTTGGAGATTAGTCTCCAAGTGGGAGATTGCTAAGTATGGAGCCTGATTTACCCCTTGTAATTTTGTGTATTAAAAACGCACATTTGTAAGACCCTCGTTATGAGGAGAAGCCATCGTGCGTGAAGAAAAATCACTCGCCAAAATATTCCTTTTTGCCAAAATATTATGGCCGGACGGCGGCCAAAAAGTGGTCAAAAAATTGCCAGTTGTTTGGCCGGTGGCCGATTTCAAAGGAGGACTTGTCTTCTCAAGGGCGGCCACACATGGGCAGATTGGAGGGTCCGATTTGGACTTATCTACACAAGGGCGGCTACACATGGATGCCTCTCATGAGAGGACAGCCCTTTTGGCCTATAAAAGGAGGCAATTTCTACACACATTTGATAGTGTGAAGTTGATGCAACAAGGTGGGTGTGAGGTGGTGAGAGTGAAGCAAGGCAGGAGCTCCAAAGGGGTATAATCCCTTTGTAATCTACTTCTTACTTTGAAGTACTAAAGCCATTGAGTGGCTGCTTTCTCGTGGACGTAGCCCACATTGGGTGAACCACGTATATCGTGTGTACTCTCTCTCTCTCTCTCTCTCTCTCTCTCTCTACTCTATAAAATCTTGTGTGTGAAAATTATCTCTCTCCATTAAGTAATCTACTCAATTATCTATTAAGCTACGCCCTATTTCCTAACAATGTGTACAATATCATTGTCCATACTTCTACAAGAAAGGAACCCTTCAATGTAATTGAAGGACGACCCAAGCTCCCATTGATTTTCAAGACACTTGGGAATAATTTTTGTTGTTGATGAGTATAGCAGATATCTTAAAGCATCTTTTCAAAATAACAAAGAAGCTATATCCATCATGCAACAGAAGCAAAAAGCTATTACTAATAAGCATAGACGAGCCTTGATCTTCAAGGAAAATGATTGGGTATTTCTCAAGTTTCCAAAACCACGCCTAAGTCACACTATGGGCAAGGGAACACATAGTTGCCCAACGGGTCACTAGAAATATTATGCTAAGCTAGCAAAAAGATATTATGACCCATTACAAAAAGATATCATGCTTTTCATGTGATCCTCCTAAAACCTGGTAAGCCAAGTCAAGAAGAGATTTTGCAGCCAGAGAGAATTCTATGACATGAAGACAAGGTTTTAAGAAGTGGTAAGACTATCTGACGATACCTTGTCAAATTTAAACATTATCCTTTTGAAGGTGCAAGGTGGATGCAAGACATGTAGCTAAAGGATAATATAAACCTTGTAAATACTTATGACGAATCCTATCAAAGGTAAGAATCAGGTATGAGTAAAGTATATATTATAAAGAATTTTGTCTTTTTTTGACTCTAAGATTTCTTTTGAATGTTCATGCTTTAAGTGTATGCATACCATGAATCAAGCTTGCGGCAACTCAGCTTCTCAAGAATCTAGTAAACATGGCCAATCTATTATGAAAGATGATTAGGGCTAAGTAAAGACATGCTTGCAACAATTAAGCCTTCCAAGCACCAAGTGGAGCTAGTCACCACTGTGGAGGAACGTCGACAGGGAAAAAGGGATCCTCTACCCAAAGAAATACGACTAGCTATGACTTTATTTTCCCTACCCCATAGTCGAGGATGACTATGATTTCAAGGGAGAGATAATTTCATGAATACTAATTTCAAACCTTCTAAAAGTATTTTCCAACTTAAATTGGTCACTTAAGTGCAGGGAAAATAAGAAGAGAATAAGTGAAATTGCTTAAGTGCTAATGGACCAATTGGTCAAGGCTTGGGACCAAAAGGGGAAAACAACATAAAAAAGTAAGGGTAATTGCTAGCTAATTATCTAAGCCCTAGGTACAAGTCAAAGAAGGATAAATGTATCATGGGTAGCCTTGATCAAAGGTACAAGACAAAGGAAATGACTGAGAGAAATTATAGGAGTCTAAAAATATAAAGTGATTGTGATAAGCTCAAGTCATTAGAATAACTTTTTGGACTCCAAGTATGATTCAATCGGGAAAGCCTTAGGGTGAAATTTTAACTTGCCACAAATTGTCTAAATTTAATAGGTTTTAGAAGCAGCTTGGCGGCTCCTCCAAAGCACTGTGTTAAAGTTTTGCACAGGAGATGAAAGTTTTAAATCCCAAAGAGTAAGTTTTAATTTTACCAAAGTTTATCCTAATTTAGGAGATCCTAAATTAGTAGGTAGACTGTAGCCCCGGGTCAGCCTCATAAGCCTCGAAGGTTTGTGCAAAGGTCTTGTACTCAAGCTAATTAATAAAAAGGTAAGTGTATGGTTTTTATTAAATGAAAGGTAAAAGCTAAAGGTTAAGGTTAGATCAGCCTTTCCTCATTTAGTAACTTGACTCTAGTCTTTGTTTACTAAGCTACTAGGCCATGTCCAAAGTAGTACACACTTGCTTTGAGTGAACTTAGTAAGTGTATGTGAGCGTGTGTGGTGCCTCCACTTGCCAAGATGAGTCCCAAGAAATTTGGGGGGGGGGGGGGGGGGGTGGTGGTGGGGGGAGTTCTATCATGAAAGGGAAGCAAGGACAAGTGTATGGCATGCTTGAGCTGCATTATGAGGTGTTCCCATCTCACTGGTCAAGTGTGAAGCATCCTAATTCAAGTCTAGTTGCACAGTTTCACAAGCATATAAGGAGGGGCTCATGGGTATTTTTTGGCTCTTCTTGATCCTCTCTCTCTCTCTCTCTCTCTCTCTCTCTCTCCAAGTCAAGACACAAACACCCTACATGCTCTTACTTCTTGAGTCCGGATCGCTTCCCATTGAGGTCTTGGGCATGGAAAGGGTTGTGGAGTACATGCGTAAGACACAACGTAGCCCTTTGCATCGACTTCCTAGAATCGCATATGAAGCAAGTCAAAAGGTTCAAAAGACATGCAAGAGCAAAATACTAAGTTCGGGGTGGATGCTTGATATCAAGAAATGGTTTGGAAGATGGGATGCATGTCACTTGGTCAAGGATGCGTCGATCGACTCCCAAGTTAATGAGGCCTTCTTACAACGCTAATGTATCATGGCTTGGGAGAGATCCGGAGGTTCTCGCTTCAGCCATTACACCACACACGTTGCCCCAAACTACAAATCTCTCTTCTTCTCGGAATGAGGTAACCGAACCCATTCCTACATCCTTGAGCCCATCCCGTTGAGTGCGATCTGCACCATTGCCTCCATTCGTCTTAGCTCCCATTCTCTACGCTGCGAGACAGGACGTTGGGGCACTGGCGAGGAGTGTCATCGACTTTGCACCTTATGCCCTCGTCAAGTGCGAGAGAGTGAGTACCACACACTACTTGAGTGCTCAGCTTTTAACCACATTAGGTCCTCTTTTCCCCATATATTCAGCCATGAGCTCTCCCTACATACCTTCCTCTCCCAACCACGATGTGGACTCTCTATTGCGACGCTCATTTTAGCCATTTTTGAGCATCGAGAGTCACTTATGAACTCCACTCACACCACGTGACATGTTCATTTGGTCCCATAGGTCATATTTGACCTCCCAGGACGATAATAGAACTATCTATCTATCTATCTCTCTCTCTCTTACGGGAGCTCTAGAGATGAACTCTATGCTCAAGCTTGTGGCTATAGATGCAAATCCAAGCCATTGAAACTTTATTCTTGCCATATCCATTAATCTACTACTAATCTAAGCAAGAGTATTCCCATGAGCAAGTGTATATAAAGAAACCATTCTCTTGATAAAAAAATACTTCATTTCACCCTCATCTTCCTCTTTCTCTATAGTTCCTTTCTTCCCTTTGGGGTTGGGGTGTTTTGGGTTTGGGAAGGAGGGTTATACCATGGAATCTTGAATAAAACCATCTTCTTGATTCAATAAAGGCTCCGCAAGAGTACAAAAATGTATTGTAACAAAGCTCTCGTTTGAGAGGATCATAATATAAGTCCTTTCAGAGGGAAGAACAACTCCAAGCAAATCCGGTCTTCATCGAGTTGTCAATCTTAATTGGGTATTCTTCTTGATTTATGTACATGATTATAGTCTTTGAATGTGTATTTGTGTAAAGAAGTAAGCTTGGCACAACCTATATTCTCCTTGCTATTTTTCTCTTAAGGAAAACTCTCTCCTTTCATACTTAAATTCCACTAAATCTAAAAGTAAGTGTTAGACTCTTTGAAATTGGTATCAAAGCTAAGGTTTCTCTTTTCTTACCTAAGAAAATATTTCCGTGAGTAATCTATGAAAGGTTGGATTTGTTTACTGCAATAGGATAAGTGGGACTGGATTTATTAACTTGGTTGGTATGCCTGTTTATAGGGTACTGTAGATGCAAATGGTGCACACAGTGCTCTCTAGGGGTGGAGTGCTCAGAATGCACTGTGTATGTGGACTCACAAGCTATCTCAAATCAACAAATAGTGCAAAAACATGAAATAGAACTAACAATGAACGGAACAAGATCTGAAAAATAGACCAGGCAACCACAAGCCCTCCAAGGCAACACCCTTTACATAACCAATGACTATACAACGACTAGCTTGGCTTCGGCCAACTCTGCCCAGTCCATGAGTACACAAGAAGGTACAATGGGATGTAGACATTGAGGTGCAATGAGAGTGCAATGGATGCAAGTACAACTAAAAACCACAATACATCTAGACACAGGACTACAAGGCTCACAAGATCAACTGTAGACAACCAAGGTGAAGTACCCAAAGCCTAAAGTCCAAGAGTGCAAGGCAAGTGCTCTAGATGGTGGTAAGGCTATGAAAAGACTCACAAAACACTGTCTAGACTCTCAAGATCGTCTCTCTCCAGGTTGTCTACATGATGTTGTATATATCCACAAGCTAGTGCCATCGCACGACCACCACATATCTGGTGCTCCTGGAAATATCTGGCCAAGGAAACTCCTAGCAACTGAAAATATTTGCTATTAATGGCCTAGTGAAGCCATTGGTGATTCTGTCCACTAGTCGCCTGGCTGGTCTTGGTCCCGACCTGGCCCCCAATCGCCCTGACTACTAAAGAAGTGTTGTTTGGTAGCTCCTGAATGCTATGAAAAGGATGGCCATAGGCTGGCCATAGTCTCGATGATGAATGCTACTTCTCTGGTGTGAGATCCCCAACCCGTCAATACCAAGATCGGGATGGGATCCTTGACAGGCCTCTAGGTATGATAGAAATTAGAGTCTCTAAACAAGAAAAATCCAAGGAATATACCTTTACCATTAACAATGGCTGGGGTCTATAGCCTTAGAAGAAGACCTACTCCTATCTCGCAGAGCGAAAACGAGACAACGTATTAAAAGTCCAAAAAAACTTCGGCCCTATAACTTCCACAAATTTGGCTAAGGTATCCTCAACCAGCGCTTTTTTCCCCCTAACATATGTGAGGGCACAGCCACTGGTGGACTCCTCTTCCAAGTGAAGAAGTTTTCAAAACGTTTTTAGTGCGCGGGGATGGATAGTTATCTTACTAATTAGGTCCACCCGTCCATGATTGACAACTTTAGTCAATCCCCACTTACCACCCCGCACTCACACATGATTCTTTTATTTTCTAATTACTATCTCATTGTTTTAACACTTAAAATAATATATTCTTTTAACTTTCCTTCACAGTAATTCCTTAAAGACAGCATTGAAAGCATTCTTTTAGAAAACAGACATCTTTAAACTTAAGACAAGGTACTGTCAATCAAAACATTGTCCATAATAAGCATGACCAATACTCTTCTTGTCTCAAGACCACCTAAGGGTAAAAAAAAATGGCACCCATTCCTTATTCACAATCCGGAGTGGATAAACCCCCACCCAAGGTTCCGGGTGCCCATACACCAAACCAGTTGCCCATACAACCGGGCGGCTCCACTAGGATAAAAACCGGTATCCTAACTTATGTAGAAACATCAGGACATGACACGAGTAGAAACTCATCGTTCATGGGGGTAATCGACTTATCCGCGGCTAAAAAGCCATCATTATCATCAATTTATACCAAGGAGTTGGAGGTGTCTTGAGACAAGCTGTCTTAATGATGATCAATCATATCTTTCCTAATTCAACCGGTTTTAACCCAAACAATTCTTTTCTACATTATAAACAAATGCACGTTGGAAGTTACCTTCCATTTTTGGTCAATTATTCCTTTCCTGATTCTTACTCACTTCTTACGTATGCAATGCTAACTTATAAAAGAACTTAAACTATTTAAAGACTTAATTGAATAATGGGAAACCCACCTGGGATTGATCGACCATCTGCTGCTGCGCTGGCACTTGAAGACTCTCCTCCGTAGGCCTACTACTATGACCGGCTTTGTCATCGTGCGACGCTCTAGTTCGTTTTGGAGCTACGTCCTCATCATTAGATGTAGGATTTGCTCGGGTCCTTTTAGGTGCCATAACTTCTTATCCGTTTAAAAAGGAAGATGTCTAATCATTAGGTGAATTATCCGAAATCTAGATTCAACCTTTGTATTCAACCGTAACCCATCCAAGGTTAAATTTATAGTCTTAATTGGTAAATTCTTGACCTAGTAATTTCTTATTTGCCTATATCGGCATGATAACTTTTTCCACAGCTTCCCTAAGGTTTTTCTAGGATATCCTAATTTTCTTATAATTTTCTATATCTTTTTCCTAATTCCCCCATCGAATCTTAAGCTTGGAATCTACTTATTTTGAGCTTAATATTTATTCTATTTATTTTCTCTCAAAGATTTCATTTGCTCAACTTTATATCACAGGTTTACACTTACTATAATTTTCCTAAAAACTTTTGACTACAAAGTCTATTTATTAAAATTAATCTTTGGCCAAAAATAGGACTTTTAGTCAATTAAAATTTTCTAAACTTACTAATAAATTATGGAAAAATTATCACCAATAGATAAGGATATTTTTGACCTCTCATAATTATCTTATTTTTTTCCAATTTAATTATATAATTTTCATCTTCAATTTTCAAGAAAAATTAGGGTAATTTAACTTAAATAAATATTTATAATACATTTCTAACCTTGATATAATTATCACGGCCTTTTCATCATGTACTCTAGCTATGATAAATAGCATGCAATCATATAGCATGATTTACTAATTTCCCTCTTTCGTTTTTAGCTAGAATTAGTATAATTTGGCTTAGTTAAATATCTATACTACTTTCCTAACCTTGACATAATGATCACGGCCTCTTTATCCTATAATCTAGTTTTGATAAATAGCATGTAATCATAGCACATGATTTACTAATTTCCGCTTTTAATTTACCCTGAATAATAGTGGTTTTCTACTAGGATAATTATCTAAAACAATTGTTTGTGGTTAAGATAAATATTATGGGTTATTTAAGATGTGGTTTATCTTTGATAATTATCTCAAAGCATTTGGGATTAGTTTACTATTTTCCCCCTTTTATTTTCTCCTTAAAAAAGTGTAATATTCTATTGAGATAATTAGTTAGGCTGATTATCTGAGGTTAAAATAATTACCATAGGTTTTGTAAGATGTGATTTACCTCTGATAATTATCTCAAAGAATTTTGAATCACTTTGCTATTTTCCCCCTTTTAATTTCAACAAAAAACAGTGTAATTATGCTATGATAATTAGTTAAACTAATTATGTGAAGTTTCCTGAGGTGTATTTTACCTCTAATAATTATCTCGAAGCATTTGGAATCACTTTGCTATTTTCCCCCTTTTAATTTTTCCAAAAAATAGTGTAATTATGCTGAGATAATTAGTTAGACTAATTATCTGAGGGGAAGATAATTACCACGGGCTTCATAAAATGTGATTTACTGTTGATAAATATCTCAAAGCATTTTTAATCAATTTGTTATTTGTCCCCTTTTAATTTGTCCTTAAAACAGTGTAATTCTACTAAGATAATTAGGTACACTAATTATCTGAGCATTTTTAATCAATTTGTTATTTGTCCCCTTTTAATTTGTCCTAAAAACAGTGTAATTCTACTAAGATAATTAGGTACACTAATTATCTGAGGTTAAGAGAATTATCACAAGTTGCTTAAGATGTGATTTACCTCTGATAAAATATCATAAAGTATTTTGAATCATGTTGCTATTTTTCCCCTTTTAATTTGTCCAAAAAACAGTGTAATTCTGCTAAGATAATTAGGTAAACTAATTTCCTGAGGTTAACATAATTATCATGGGTTTCCTAAAATGTGATTAACCTTTGATAATTATCTTAAAGCATTTTGAATCAATTTGGTATTTTTCCCCTTTTAATTTATTCTAAAAACAATGTAATTCTGCTAAGATAATTAGATAAACTAATTATTTGAGGTTAACATAACGATCACGGGTTCCATAAAATGTGATTAACCTCTGATAATTATCTCAAATCATTTTGAAGTAGTTTGATCATTTCTTCCTTTATTTCTCTCTCAAAAATAGTGTAATTTTGCTTAATTAATTATGAAAATTACTCCAAAAATTATAAGATAATTTTCCTAACATGATGATAGTCTAACACAGCTCTGATAATTATCTCATCTTAACCTAAACTTAATTAGTATAAATACCATTAATTTATGATAAAAATGGATAATTTGAGCTCAAATATGATATATTAATTAATTAGCTTAGTATCCCTAAGCTTAATCACAATAATCAGCAGAGAATATTTAATTAAGAGAGGATTTCTGAGTATACATAGGATTAATCTTCAATTAATTAAGAATTTATAAATATGTTAACCTAGCTTTGCTAATTAAGAAAGATTAGGGCTAATTACCGTTTAATTAACCAACTAGAGCTTGATCTCTAGTGATTTTTGCGTAGAGGTCTCTCTAGATGAGAGAGAGTGTGCCAAGGCTCCGAGTCTGTCTGAAATTGTGAAGCAAGGGTCATATTTATAGGTTTATGGGCACTCACAGGCTGGAAAATGGCATTAACTTGCATCCCAAGCAGCCCTACAGCTCCAAAAATTCCCCCTGCTGCTAAATCTAGTTTGGGAAAGTTCATCATTACCCCACACAACCCCCCAGATACACAGAATCAATTTTTTGCTAGTTTGTTGACTTTTAATGATTAATTTTGAAAATATCTGCAATTTTTAGAACCTTAGGATAAAAAGTCTTTAGCAGTAATAATTACTGAAACCATTCAATGTTACTTAACTAATTAAATTCATAGTATAACCTTTTAGAGCCTGTAACTTTTTCTGATTTTATTGGAATTCGGTTGTAAAAAATTCTAACCCTAGTAAAGCTCTAGTTACGGTTCCAAAATTACCAATATTTACCGTACTTGGATCATTCTACAGTGTTTTCTTAACAACCAAGTTAATTTGATCAGGCTTTGCACAATTTCTAAGGTTTCAAAAATTGGAAACCTTACATCTGGCCAAAGTGGTTTGACCCCACCCTATCGAATCGATGTGTCCACACTGGACGCACGCCGTGTGGGTGGTCCAAGAGTGCCCAGGTGCCTAGACGAAGGACACTCGAAGGCGGTGTCCTCTAGAGCACGCCCACCAAGGTGTCCATGCAACCTGATTTTTGTGTAGTCTTATAGCCCTGCTACATTTACCCTCCCACTATTCGACTCATCGTCCCGATGAGTGGTTCGATGAGTGGTGTGGCACATTAAGAACCGCTCCAAAGTAGAACTGGACTAGAACTACACTGCTAGAAAAAAACCCATGTAAACCGAAAAACCCAAAGCAACTACATGAAACTAATGAAAATTTGAAGCAACTCCAAGGTGGTATGTACATTAGACCTCGCAATGGTGGGAGGCCTTATGATGCTGCGCTGGGTGATCGAAGGACTATGAAGAAGAGGTGCCTAGAGATATATGGCTATCACCGGTGTATGGGGGAAAGGGGTATGATTGAGGGAAATGGAGAGGGTCCGATGGAAACTTGACCCACAACTGCCACCTCAAGAACATTGCAAGGTGGAGTTTTCATAAAAACACCTAAACCAAGCATACTTCCACAAATTCATACCAAAAATTTGTGAGTCTTGGATGAATTTTGGCAGGTACAAGTGCTTCCACATTTTCATTTGTCACTCTCATGGGAGAGAGAGAGAGAGAGAGAGAGAGAGAGAGAGAGAGCCACAAAAGAAAGGAAACTATAGTTTCACCACCAGATTAAGAGAACGGAAAGGTATTTACACCACATGAGTTTGAGGAAATATGGAGAGGGAGTGATTCAACAAGAGATGAGATAAGAGCAAAAATCTAGAGAGGAGAAGAGGGGAGAAACCATAAGTCTCCTCCATAATAGAGATGCTTGGGAAGGAAAGATAGAGAAAGAGAACCATTGCAATAGATAGAGATGGAGAGATAGAGAGAATCCACCATGATATAGTTGCTAGAAAAGAGAGATGGGTGGGTGGGGGGGGGGGCGGGGGCGAAGAGATAGATAGATAGATAGATTTTATTATCGTCCTTGGAGGTCAAATATGACCTATGGGACCAAAGTTACATGTGATGTAGTATGTGTATGGCTGATGAGTGACTCTCGATGCTCCAAAATTGTAGTGATGAGAGTCGCAATGGAGAGCCCACACTTTGGCTGGGAGAGGAAAGTGTGTAGGTCTAAGTTATGGCTGAAAATGTGAGAGAAGCAAGTTCGGATGTGATCAAAAGCTGAGCACTCTAGTAGTGTGTGGTACTCAGACTCTCGAACTTGCAGTGAGCATAATGTGCACAATCGATTTGACTCTTCTCCATTGCCCCAACGCCCTATCTCGCATCGAAGGAAATGGGAGCTAAGCCGAATTGCTGCGATAGTGCGTATCGCGGACAAGGGAATAGGCTCAAGCATGTAAGTGTGAGTACGGTTTCCTCTCTCAGCGAAGAACATGGTTTTGTAGTTGGGGGCAATATAGGTGGTGTAATGTATGAAGCGTGACCCACCGGATTTCTCCCAAGCCGTAATACATTGGCGTTGTAGAAAAGCTTCATTCACTTGAGAGTCAATTGAAGCATCATGTAGCAAGTGTAATGCATCCCATCTCCCAAACCACTTCTTTATGTCTTGCATCCATCCCGTGCTCAAGATCTTGCTTTTATGCATCTTTTGAACTTTTTTGCTTGCTTCCCATGCAATTGTAGGAAGTCGATGTGAGGGGTTTTGACGCATCTTTATCATGTACTCCACAACCCTTTCCATGCCCATAACCTCAATTGGAAGAGATCCCGACTCAAGAAGTAAGAGCATATATGGTGTTTGTGTCTTAACTTGGAGAAAGTTTGTAAGAAAACGCTTTTGGACATTCTCAAACTCTTTCCAAGTAGACTTTGAGATGCTCCCGCCCCACACTTCAACTCCATAAAGAAGAACCGGTGTCACCAATGCATCAAAAAGATACTTCTTGAGAACCCAACACTTGATGTTTCCCGCATTACACATGTTCTCAAATGCATAATATGCTCTCTTTCCCGCTTCCAAGCGACGCATAGCACATTCATGCCACTTGTGATTGGATGGAACCTCAAGGCCAAGGTACTTAAAGCTCTCAACAACTTCAAGTGTCTCGTTGTTGTACACAATGCATGGATTCTCCTTATGGTTGGTTTTCACAAGCATAACCTTTGTTTTGGATTCATTTACAATCAGCCCACTATGCAAGCAAAAGTTCTCAAGGACAACCATAAGAGAGAGAGAGAGAGAGAGAGAGAGAGAGAGAGAGAGAGAGAGAGAGAGAGAGATGCACATGTCTTTGGTATTTGCACACAACAAAAAAGCTAGAGAGAGATATATACAGAGAGAACATAGAGAGAGAGAGAGAGACCTCCAGGTAGAGCTAGACTTGCAATACGGCCGACGGTGTCTTTTAGTAAGTACGGAACCACGACTCCCAACCACCCACGTGAGTTGTCTTCGACAAGTGTTGTCTTTCAGTAGTGTGGAATCCATGACTCCCAACCACCCACGTAAGTCGTTTCCGATTGGGAGACAACTAGCCAAAATGACAGTGCTGGTGCAAGCCGCATTGGTTCAGCTCAAATATCAAACAACAATGGTCGGGCTATGGATGGTAGTTTCAAAGATGATGTGCATGTTGCCGATACACTTTTGGTGGTGCCTGACACTCTCTTCTTGCTGCTTTTTTTTCTCACATTGGTCCTGAGAGCAGTGATGTTGCAATCATCCAGAGCTCCATCACTCAAGTAGCAACACCTAATTAGCTTCATTATCATGCCCGCAGGGAAGTCCAACTAGTGCCATGGATTCACCAACTCTTCGAAAAAACATAAGATATTATTTTTGAACATAAGAGATGCGGGCGGGGGTGAGGCAAGAGTCCAGATCAAGAAATGACGGTGAGACAAACAACTGAGGCAAGATTTGAGTGGCGATATGACGAGAGGGCATGGACAACAGGCTACAGAGATATAGGCAGGGTGGACAAACGCGAAGCCGGGGACGGTTGATCAATGAGGGCAGGGCGAAGGCATTTGAGAGAGAGAGAGAGAGAGAGAGAGAGAGAGAGAGCGGCATTGAGTAGCTAATGAGATAGAAGGATTCGGTGAACAAAGGTTGAGTATAATTGGGGCAAGATTAGGGGAGAGATGGAGAGAGGGTTGGGGTAGAAAGTGGGTGCGACAACCAGGCAGGCGACAAGAGAACATCAACAAAAGTGGAGAGAGGGTTGGGGTAGAAAGAGGGTGAGCCAACGAGCAGGGTGAGGTGCATGTAGGAGAGAGAGAGAGAGAGAGAGAGAGAGAGAGAGAGAGAGAGAGAGAGAGTGTGTTAAGGCGAGTAGAGATGCACGGTTGAGGGCGAGTAGAGAGAGAGAGAGAGCGTAAGGGCAAGTAGATAGAGAGAGGGGAGGGCAAGTAGAGAGAGAGGGTGAGGGTGAGTAGAAAGAGAGAGGGGAGGGCAAGTAGAGAGAGAGAGAGAGAGAGAGAGAGAGAGAGAGGATGAGTTTTTTTAAAAATTTAGAGAGGAGCAGGTTTATAGGCAAGTGGAAAGGGCGAGGCAAGTAAGAGAGAAGGCGATGAGGTGGCAAGGCAAGACTAGGCTAGGGTGGGTGGCGGGGAAAGGGGTGTGAGCAAGGACCCCAAACTTGGTCAGTTTGTTACTTGAAGTTTATGGGGTCTACCTATCCACTTATCTTTGGATTTGAAACCCTTTCACCTTGCCAAAATAAAACTTTTGTGGCTTCTTGCGATTTTAACTTACAACCTCTATTTTGGGGGTTGGGTCAACTTTGTTGTTTTTTGCTATGATGACCTTCACAAAAGTTATTTCAGATGGTATTAAATTTCTATTGTCCAAATCTCAGCCTCTAATGCTTCAGAGGGTCAAAGATCGCAATCCATGTTCCACAGCATTTGGTCATGTTGTAAGATCTTCAATTTTTGGGTCTCTTCTAAAAATAAAAAAAATAGCTTTCAATATCTATTTTGTCAGATTTTGACTTAAGACGCTTGATTGACAGTATTGAAAGGTTCTAAAGTAAAAAGCAAGGTCGTTTCCATGTTCCACTAGGTTAAACGTAGTTTGGTTTAGTTTTGAAAAAATTCGATATTTTTACTTTTTTCATGCTTTTAGGTGTTTTTTTGCAAAAAGTAAGGTCGGATCTTTAATCCACTTATTCCAGGGAAGCTATGGTTCGATTTTGTAAAAATCTACTTTTTGAGTGCTTTTCACTCTATTTTTAGTTTTTCATGATTTTTAATGTTTTTTAGTGAAAAACAAGTGCGCTTCTTTATTCTAGTGGACGAAGGGAACCCGTGGTTCAATTTTAGAAAATTTTGTTTTGTTTTTTTTGTTTTTTTTGTTTTTTTAAAGCTTTTCATGCTTTTTGACGTTTTTGAAAAGCAATGTACTTTTTATGATGACCTAAACCTAAAAATATTACTTTTAGTCTCCGTCTGATCTAAACATGATCACTCGAAGCAAAAACAAGACTAACCGAGATTTTTACAAGAATTATTTTATAAAAAGCGATACCGTAAATACGTCGGGGCAGTACAAAAAAATCATAATTATGTCGGGACATTACGGTGCAGCAAAGTCTAGCTACGGTTTCCATTAGTTGGTTAGATACTTTCCAGATTGCCAATTTTGCTGTAAAAATTAAATGGTAAGTGGGAGAGTTGACCACCAAAAGCTGTGCCATGTTTTTAGAAAAGATTAGAGTCTTTTCCCAAAAGCAGGAGGCTATTCCAGGTTGAAAACTAGTGCTACGTGTAGCTTGGGCATCACTCTAACCAACTGCAGAACTTATAAATTGACATAGAGTGCTCAGTTTTCTGTGCAGTTTGTTGCGTCTACCACAAGGCTATACATATCTACTATACGGAGTGGTGCAAGCTCTTCATCACCATCTCCATAAGCTCTTCTCTCTCGGGAGGAAGAAGAAGAAGAAGAAGAAGAAGAAGAAGAAGAAGAAGAAGAAGAAGAAGGATATTCTCTCTCTACTTGCTTATTATCTTCTCTCTCATTTCACGGTGTACGCGCTCTCCGAAAGATTTCGTGGCGGTACCTCTACGTAGCTCTTATCACCGCTCTCTTGCAGCAAAGCAAGAAGCCTTTCGACAGCCCCTAATCGACTCTAAAGCACGGTGAGAAGCTCTAAACTCCATAGCCATCATCTCTCTCTCTCTCTCTATGTCGTTTTTCTGAGTAGTCACCATCTCGGTGATTGTTTTTTTGCATACAAGTGCATGTATGGATCAACCGAGTTGCTCCATGATTATTTCATCATGTTTAACACGCTGATTAGTGCACATGATGCGTTTATGATCATGTGCGTGTATAAAAAGCGCTTTTCGTTTCACGTCATAGAAGCAGTAGGAACATTGTTTTGGTCATAAATCACAAACTATTATGAATCCAGTCCAAACCCTTTATGCCAGAGATAAAACACATCATTCAGAACATTTTCTCTCTTTGGTGTTGACGAGCGCAAAGCGCGACACGGACCTCGATGGCCTCAAAACGCTAGGAGCCGATGCACGCCGAGCCAGCCACGGTGAAGCGAACAGGGGGCTTCAGAAGCTAGGACGCGGACAACGGTGATTGAAAATAACACAAACTCTACACACACACACACACACACACACACACACACACACACACACACACACACACACACACACACACACACACACAGAGAGAGAGAGAGAGAGAGAGAGAGAGAGGGAGAGAGAGAGAGAGAGACGCAAGTGATGAAAACCCTCGGGGTGTGAGGGAAAACTATCTTCTATGCAATATTTACAACAACCTTATTTTCGACGAGGTGGAAATCATGGTGATAGAGAGATAGAGGGAGAGATAGTGAGCCTAATAGTGTGTTCTCTAGACGTGACTTATAGACACCGGGATTTCTGCTAGCGTGAGTGTGTGTGTGGCGACCATTGGAGTCAAGGTGTAGACATGGCTTCTTCACATAGTGCTCATTCCCACAATGCTACACTAAATCCCCTCTCTCTTGATGCAAGTGTTGCCAATCCCTCTCACCAAAATGCTACCAAGAGCTGATCCCCGATGAAATTGCCGCCCCCCCTTGATAGTGACCTCTCAGTGCCTTTTTATAGGTGCTGGCTGCTTTAAGTTTAGGGCAGTCTGCTTAGGTTAGGGCCCTAATCAGGGGAGACAAAGCAAGGCGGTGGGTCCTGAATGGTTGACCCTTGCTTTGTCTTGGGATTTTAAAAATGAAAAGTCCTAGGTGGGCCTTTGTGGCCATCTTGTAGAGAGAGGTGATAATTTACAAATTGGGATTTTTATAAGATTTGGTTTAAAACTGGGAAAAATGATGACCACATATGGATTTCACTGAAGAGGACATCGTGGATGAGATGTCGATGAACGGCGGGCTTAGCTGGTGTATCAATGTAGCGCCTTCGTCAATTTCGGGGCCGGCTGGGGAATGCCTTGGCGTCTTTTCTTGTTTCGGTGTCAGCGGTGCGCGACTTGGCCTCTTCTTCGTTTTGTTGATGACGTCGACTCCTTCGGTTTTCTTGTTTTCTTTGATGTGTGCATATGGAGTGCGTGTTTTTTTTTGAGTATGTGCGTGCGTATGTGGGGTTGTGTGAGTGTATGTATGTGTGTGTGTTCGACGGCAAGAGTGTTCGTGTGTGAACAATAGCATAATAAGATTTATATTTACATATATACATACATACACATATATATATATATATATATATATATATATATATATATATATATATATATATATATATATATGAATGGTGCTCTACGCAGGGAAACAGAGAGAGAGAAAACGAGAATGAGAGAGAGGGAGGGAGTGGGTGTTGGGAGAGGGGAGGGGAGAGTGTGTGTGTGCGTATGTGTGCCTGTAGGGGGGGTGTGTGTGTATTTAGAGAGAGAGAGAGAGCGGCTCTGAGGTGCGCCCGCATGGGCCTGTCTGAAAGCGCGAGAGAGAGAGGGAGGGAGATGGTGAGCGAGCCAGAGAGGGAGTGTATGAGGGCGTGTGTGTGTGTGTGTGGGGGGGGGGGGGGGGAATAAGAGAGAGGGAGAGAATGGCTTTGAGCTGCGCCCGCATAGGCCGAGAGTGCGAGAAAGACAAGGAGGCAGATGGTGAGCGAGCCAGAGAGGGAGTGTATGTGTGCGTGTGTGTGGGGGGTGAATAAGAGAGAGGGAGACAACGGCTCTGAGCTGCACCCGCATGGGCCGAGAGCGTAAGAGAGAGAGGGAGGGAGATGGGCTCGTGGGCCATGCCGACAGAGAGCGAGAAGGGGGGGGGTTTGTGGTCAATGGGTGGGGTTAGGGTTATGAGAGAGAGAGAGAGAGAGAGAGAGAGAGAGAGAGAGAGAGAGAGAGAGAGAGAGAGAGAGATAGATAGGTAGAGAGAGAGAGAGAGAGAGAGAGAGAGAGAGAGAGAGAGAGAGAGAGAGAGAGAGAGAGAGAGAGAGAGAGAGAGAGAGAGAGAGAGAGAGAGAGAGATAGAGAGAGAGAGAGAGAGAGAGAGAGAGAGAGAGAGAGAGAGAGAGAGAGAGAGAGAGAGAGAGAGAGAGAGAGAGAGAGATGATAGCATGCGCCCTGTGGGCCGTCTCCATAGAGAGCGAGAGAGAGAGAGAGAGAGAGCAAATCGAGGGAGGGAGAGATAGTGAGAGAGAGAGTGAGGAAAAGAGAGAGAGAAAGAAAGAAAGAAGAGAGAGAGAAAGAAGGAGGAGAGAGAGAGAAAGAAGAGCTTGGGTGCGTGGTGGCCCGCCGGTGGGAGGAAAACATGAGGGGAGAGAGGGAGGGGAGAGTGAGGTCGAGGGAGTGTGCACGAGAGGGAAGAGGGAGGGGTGAGGTATGGCGGCCTGCCAGTGGAGTATGGATGAGCGAGAGGTAAGAGAGAGAGAGAGGAAATAAAAAAATGTGAAAGGGTGTGTGTGTATAAATAATGCAAGAGAGAGACTGACTTTGGTTCATGCGTGGCGGCCCGCCAGTGGAAGAAAGACAGCCACAACTTGGTTTATGTGCCCGCAGGGCTAGGTGACACACGAGTAGGGATAAGTGAGATGGTGGTGGATTGGTAGAGCCGAGCAGGAGAGAGAGAGAGAGAACTCTATCTTCTAGTGATAATGCAGAAAGGTGTGGCCAAATTGGTGGTGGCCCGCCGGTGGTTAAGCATAGAGGGGGTGGTGAATGTTAAAAAAAAAACAACTTTTTATCGTTTTTCTTGGTAATGTGCTCTCTCCTACTTGGGGTTGTTGTGGTCGTGGTGTTGAAAACCTGGGCTAATGATGGATAGTGATGCGCTGTGGCTAGGGGTGCCTCCAGACTAGGCCGCATGGGCCGTGGTGGGGGCAGGGAAAAGAGAGAGAGAATTGGTGGCTCATTGATTGACCGGGGAATTGTCGAGCCCTCCGGTGGTGTTGCCTTGCTTCCGGCAAAGGAAAGATAAACCATTTTTTTTTCTTGATTTCCAAAAATCGGCTATGATTAGCCCTCCCCTTTTGGCTAGAGGCATTCATGTCTCTATCCCTGACTTTGATTCTTCTTCAGATGATTCGTAGGAGCCGATATCGAGTTGCCATCTAAACTAGCCATTCCATTTGGCCATTGGTGAGATTCCTGGGATATCCAAGAATCTGCAACAGGTCCGAATGATAGCCTGTTCCTTGGAATAGTGCAGGATGATTAAATGGGAAGCCCATGGCTTCTAGAGCTTTATGCCAGTGTCCTCCTGGATCCCAAGTAAAGAATAGGATCATTATCTGCAGTTTTTGAACAATAAAATTTGGATGACAAATGGGTCCAAATTTGTAACCATAAGTAGCGAGAGGAGAAATGAGCATCTTGGCTCCTGCAAAGGCAGAACTGAAAATTATGATTCCCCCAAGAGTGTGCCAAGAACCCACCATATATGGCCGCCTTTTTGGTTTGATGAGCTCCAGTTGCCTTCAAAATCTTGCTTACTACCGCGAGCGACTGGAAAAACCAGCAAGTATATCATGCTTCTCTTGGGTGTGCTCAAACATGTTAGCTGTCTTTTCTAATGTTGATGGTAAGCCACATAGATTGCGGCTTAAACACAAGCATAATCCACTTACCTCTCTCCAAAGAGAGGATGCACTATTTGTAAAAAATTGAGGATGAGGCCTTCATTCCTGCATTCTATCAATGTTTTGTCTATCCATGGCTCCTTAACTTTTATTTCCATGCTGATCTTACCTCTATAGGTTCTAGTGGTTAACCATAGCCATAGGTCTGATGCATCCCATGCAAACACAATGCTGCATTGTGGAGGAGTCTGGAACATCCTTAAAAGGTTGGCAACATGTTGATCATCAAACTTACTCTGAACACCCTCACATAAATTGGAGGCATTACCCATCTCCAAGTTTATAACACCTTTCAATAGACTAGAGGCATTACCCATCTCCAAGTCTATGACACTACACAATAAAGTCTTGCTCGGCTGCCAAGCCTTTGGAACAATATCCAACTCCAAACCTTCATTCACTTACCTCTTTGTCATGGTCCTCTGTTGAAACTTCCTTGATGCTGTATTCCATCAGCTTTGGTCCATGCTGGTGCACAGACTTTTGTTTTCAAAGCCCTCCCCTTTGCTTGGTACGTTGTCCATATTTTGCAAAGCCTTGCTAGCAGGCTGGTCTTGCTCTTCTCTTGTATCTTCCACGCTCTTTGCATTTCTCTTACTCTGACGAGGCTTGATTATTACTTTACACCTTCTTACCCTTACTGCCCAACGTTGGCGATTGATCGCTTTGGTGCCTATTTCATCCAGGGTTAGAGACGATCTCACATTTGTAACAAAATTTTCTTGACTTACCTCCCTCACTGGGGTAGCATCTTTTGATTCTTTAACCTCTTGTTCCACTGCTTCAGTCCTTTGAACAAACTTCTTGCTTGATCCTTCTTCTGTTATCTTCATCTTAAACTCTTTTGCAAGACTAATGACACTTGGTGTGCGAGTACCAATTGGTGGTGGGCGTAGGATGAATGTAAGTGGTGGTGGTTGCATCAGTGTCTATAGGACTTGAACTGGTGGGACTCGTTGTGGCTGCATGGATGGTGGTGGGATTTGAACAGGTGGGATTGGTTGCCTGGGTGGCGGTGACCTCGCCCTTGGTGGAAAAATATGATTCTATCTTCCTCCTCTATTGAAGTTCTGCCTTCTTGGATGTGGACAGTAATACATGCCATGGCCGTCTTCCCCACAATTATAGCAGTGGTAATCTTGGTTTTGCCTTTGTTGTCCTCTCCCTTGCTCTAGATTTTTGACAGGTGCATGCCCTTGCTGCACCAAATGCACGGATAAAATTTCAAGCTGAGTGGTGATGCGACTCAACAGGTCTTGATGCTCTTCTGATGCCTCCTGTGGTTGGGTTCTATGAACCACTATTGTAGTCACTAGGGTTAGTTGGACTGAGCTCAATTCTTTTGGCTTGTTGACTCTTGCTTGCATGTGCAGCTTCTTGTCTTTAAGGCGGGCTACTTCCACTGCCAACTCATACGTTGCAGGGAACCTCCCCTTCACCTTCTCTTTAAGTGGCGACCACAAGCCAGCAATGAAATGATCCTTCTTCAGAAAATTAGGCGCTCCTTCACCTTCATCTAGTGAGGCAACCCATCGCTCCCCCAAATCCACAAATTTGGATTTGTAAGTGGCATACTCTAGCAGACCTCCTTGCTTTAATTCCGTCAGCAGCTGCCATAACTTTTCTGAGGTTGTGCCTCCACCAAACCTCTTCACAAAGGCAGCACGTAGTACATTCCATGCATTTTTGGTAGATTGGGGCAAAGCATTGTACCAAGACTTGGCCTCTACTTTCATCAATAGAGGCAAAATTTGTAGCTGTGAGGTGTCTTCATCCTTGTCAGAAACCACACAAGCGATGTCGAAGTCATCCAAAAAATCGGTGGTGATGTTTTCTCCCTTCTTTCCACTGAATGTGGGAAAAGAGACACTTGCCATGGTAGTGGCTCAATGAGCAGGAAATTACAAACTCTTTTTTTATAAAATATATAACATTAATGACATTAGCGGCTCATAACGGCTTTTTACAGGGTTTGTGGATATATTTAAAACATGATAAAAATGGATCGCAAAGCTAGAACAGAATAAAGATGCTTACATCAAAAGAGTGGTAGTAATCTAGAAGGGGCAAGATGATGGGGCGTGGAGATCTCAGGATTTGATCAAGCATTTTGGATCTGAACAGGAAAACAATATTTTGCTGGTAGAATATCTTTATATCAATATACACGTTTACATGCATGTGTTGCAAGAAACGGAAAGGAAAGACTTTTGGCCTATTGTTATTATCCATGTTGGGTGTAGGGAACTGATGACTAGAGTTGCATACCTTAAGTGTTGACAAGGTGACACCTTCACCATGCCTTTACCTCCTGTTGAAGTTCGTACAATCCTCCACATTTGGTTCAAAACAGATTGGGCGAGAAGAGTCTACCTCAATCGGCTTTCCATTCTACATGCGGCGGCGATGCTTGGGTGGCCGAAATTCATTTTAACTCTCCAGGCCTAGAGAGAGTGTAGGCCCACTTGCATCCACCAAATGCTTTAGGCTTTCTGGCTTAAACTTTGTGGTTGACGTAGTTAACGACTCTTCTCAAACCATTAGAGAGAAAACACTTGGTGCTACACAAAATCTGACTGTCGTGAGAGTGCTACAATTCTCAAAAGCAAAACTCACCGTTCTTTCTTCACCTCCTTTGTCGGCACTCATTTGACAAAATGCTTTGATTGACAGCAGTGATGGCACTTCATAGCCTTCCCACCTGATGCTCTCAATTTGCCATTAGTATGAGCAATACGAGATGGGGAATTTACCTCTTGAATGTTGACGACACTACAACCTGGCAGTAGTACTTCAATGAAGGCGGTCAGTGCCTCTTCAGTTTCCTCCTCCTCTGTTCTCTAGTTGGAGAATTCTTTCAGCCATTTGTCCATGATTGATGATGTGCGTTGTTTTTAGCATTGTAAACTGGGGGTGTCCAAGAACCCCTCCTCAGTGGGGACACCAAATGATGAGCACAAAGCACGACACGGACCCCGACAGCCTCAAAACGCCAGGAGCTGATGCACGCCGAGCCGGACATGGTGAAGCGAAAGGGGGCACCACCTAGCTTTGAGTGGCTAGGACACGGACAACGATGATTGGAAATAACACAAACTCTACACACCGAGAGAGAGAGAGAGAGAGAGAGAGAGAGAGAGAGAGAGAGAGAGAGAGAGAGAGAGAGAGAGAGAGAGAGAGAGAGAGAGAGAGAGATGCAGGTGATGAAAACCCTCAGGGTGTGAGGGAAAACTATCTTCTATGCAATGTTTACAACAACCTTATTTTCGGCGAGCTGGCAATCATGGTGATAGAGAGATAGTGAGCCTAATAGTGCGTTCTCTAGAGGTGACTCATAGACACGGGGATTTTTGCTAGTGTGAGTGTGTGTGTGGCGACCATTGGAGTCGAGGTGTAGACATGGCTTCTTCACATAGTGCTCATTCCCACAATGCTACAATAAATCCCCTCTCTCTTGATGCAAGTGTTGCCAATCCCTCCCACCAAAGTGCTACCGTGCTGACCCCCGATGAAATTGCCACCCCCCCTTGATAATGGCCTCTCAGTACCTTTTCATAGGTGCTGGATGCTTTAGGTTTAGGGAAATCTGATTAGGTTAGGGCCCTAATCAGGGAGACAAAGCAAGGCGGTGGGTCCTGGATGGTTGACCCTTGCTTTGTCTTGGGGATTTTAAAAATGAAAAGTCCTAAGTGGGCCTTTGTGGCCATCACCTAGAGAGAGGTGATAATTTACAAATTGGGATTTTTACAAGATCTGGTTTAAAACTGGGAAAAAATGATGACCACCTACGGATTTCACTGAAGAGGGCGTCGTGGACGAGATGTCGGTGAACGGCGGGCTTAGCTAGTGCGTCTATGTAGCGCCTTCGTCAATTTTGGTACCGGCCAGGGCATGCCTTCGGCGTCTTTTCTTGTTTCGGTGTCGGCTGTGCGCGACTTGGCCTCTTCGTCTTTTTTTTGATGACGTCGACTCCTTCAGTTTTCTTTTTTTCTTTGATGTGTGTGCATGGCGTGCGTGTGTTTTTTTTTTTAATATGTGCCTGCGTATGTGGGGTTGTGTGAGTGTGTGTAAGTGTGTGTGTTCAATGGCTAGTGTGTGTGTGTGTGTGTGAACAATAGCATAATAAGATTTATATTTACACACACACAGACACACACACACATATATATATATATATATTTTAATGGTGCTCTACGCAGGGAAACAGAGAGAGAGAAAACAAGAATGAGAGAGAGGGAGGGAGCGGGTGCTGGGAGAGGGGAGGGGAGAGTGTGTGTGTGTGCGTATGTGTGTGTGTAAGGGGGGGGTGTGTGTATTTAGAGAGAGATAGAGAGAGCAGCTCTGAGCTGCACCGGCGTGGGCCTGTTCAAAAGCGTGAGAGAGAGGGAGGGAGATGGTGAGCGAGCCACAGAGGGAGTGTGTGAGGGTGTGTGTATGTGTGTGTGCGTGGGGGGGGGGGGGGGGGGGGGGGGGGGGGGGGGTGTGAATAAGAGAGAGGGAGAGAAAGGCTCTAAGATGCACCCGCATGGCCCAAAAGCGCGCGAGAGAGAGGGAGGGAGATGGTGAGCGAGCCAGAGAGGGGGTGTGTGTGTGGGGGGGGTGAATAAGAGAGAGGGAAAGAGCGGCTTTGAGCTCCGCTCGCATGGGCCGAGAGCGTGAGAGAGAGGGAGAGGGAGGGAGATGGGCTCGTGGGTCATGCCGACAGAGAGCGAGAAGGGGGGGGGGGGGTGGTGTTTGTGGTCAGCGGATGATGTTAGGGTTATGAGAGAGAGAGAGAGAGGAGAGAGAGAGAAGAGAGAGAGAGAGAGAGGAGAGAGAGAGAGAGAGAGAGAGAGAGAGAGAGAGAGAGAGAGAGAGAGAGAGAGATAGCATGTGCCCTTTGGGCCGTCTCCACAAAGAGCGAGCGAGAGAGAGAGGAGAGAGAGAGAGAGAGAGAGAGAGAGAGAGAGAGAGAGAGGAGAGAGAGAGAGAGAGAGAGAGAGAGAGAGAGAGAGAGCAAATCGAGGGAGGGAGAGATAGTGAGAGAGAGTGAGGAAAAGAGAGAGAGAGAGAAAGAAAGAAGAGAGAGATAAGAAGGAAGAGAGAGAGAAAGAAAAGCTTGGGTGCGTGGTGGCCCGCCGGTGGGAGGAAAGCAGGAGGGGAGAGAGGGAGGGGAGAGTGAGGTCGAGGGAGTGTGGACGAGAGGAAATAGGGAGGGGTGGACGTATGGCGGCCCACCAGTGGAGTATGGATGATGAGCGAGAGTTAAGAGAGGGAGAGGAAATAAAAAATGTGAAAGGGTATGTGTGTATAAATAATGCAAGAGAGAGACTGACTTTGGTTCATACATGGCGGCCTGCTAGTGGAAGAAAGACAGCCACAACTTGGTTTATGCGCCCACGGGGCTAGGTGACACAGGAGCAGGGATAAGAGAGATGGTGGTGGATTGGTGGAGCTGAGCAGGAGAGAGAGAGAGACCTCTGTCTTCTGGTGATAATGGAGAGAGGTGTGGCAAAATTGGTGGCAGCCCATCGGTGGTTAAGCATAGAGGGGGGGTGAATGTTAAAAAAAAACAACTTTTTATCGTTTTTCTTGGTAATGTGCTTTCCCCTACTTGGAGTTGGTTCTTGCTGCCGTGGTTTCAAAAACCGGGGCTAATGATGGATAGTGACGCGCTATGGCTAGGGGTGCCTCCAGAGCTGGGCGGCATGGGCCGTGGCGAGGGCAAGAAAAGAGAGAGAGAGAATTGGTGGTTCACCCATTGACCGGGGAATTGTCGATCCGCCTCCGGTGGTGTTTTCGTTGCTTCGTGCAGGGAAAGATAAACCTTTTTTTTCTTCTTTTTTTTGCGATTTTAAAAA
>NW_028221671.1:0-92121 GCF_014529385.1 Adiantum capillus-veneris
GGTGTTGGATTGGTTTTCAGTTATAGTTTCACATTTGAAGTCGTTTGTTGTTGAATTACAACAACCCCAATTCCATAAGGGGACCTTTGGAAGACCAAAATTATGCTCTTATTTAGCACGTGCTCAGTATGAAATTATGTCTATGACTTGCATGTGACTTGGAAACTTGTCTTTTAAAGTGCATTTTCCAATGGTTTTGTAACATAAGTGCTAACACTTTGGCTTTTATAAATATAAAAAAGGCCCATCTCTAAAAAAAGATATAAGAGTTTTATGATTTTTTTGGCAAAACAGCTTGAAATTTTACTAAAATTTATGACTTAGAACTTACCAGAATTCTATCTATACGGATTGTATATTGACATGGAGAAAAATCCAATGTTTTCTTTGCCTCATAAAAAACCTATGGTAGAAATAAGGTATAAAAAACTTCTTTCTAGCTTGACAAATAAATTGCCAAAACTTGGAAGGAAAACAGGACACTTAAGTGTCCAATTACAGGACTAGTGCGCAGATTGAACTTTAGGGTGTCATATCGCCAATCTTGAATGGCTTCGTACGTTTGTATCCACCACGAGACTCCTAAGATAAGTGCTTCATTGAGATCATTGTTGTCCATTATGTGGAGTTGATGTGGACATGGTTGCGTCAATGTTGATTGATATGTTAGCTTGTCCTAAGCTAACCATTGTGCCTTTGTTGGCTGCTCTCAGCTCGATCTTCATTGGTATAAATATCTCATCTGATAGCGTGAGGTATGTCGAATACTTCATGGAATCGACATGTGCATCCATATCTACAAGTTCTCTTTCTGTTGATCCATGTGTTAGCTATATATTGATCCGTATATCCATACCATCAAGACAATTTGGCCCTGTCTAAATTGCCTCGATAGGAGAGATGGGGTTTTTAATTGTCGAATTGGAGCTGTGTTGTGCCATTCTTTACGATTTAAAAATCAACAAATTTGCTTCCTCCTGGCATGGTCGTGGATGGCTTGAGAAATTTTCTTCCATTTCTTTGCTTGATGAATCTTGCCTAGCATGTTAGTAGTGAGCGGTAAATGATCTCTTTAAGCTGCAACCATTGATCCAGTTAGACATCAGGCTGCACTAGGTGATATGTTGTTGATCACAAATGGGCCATTTCCTTGCTTTTTAAATTTCTTGGAGTGATGATTCAAGGTATAGGCTAATACATAGTCCTCCTTTTGAAAATCCTCGTTTACTATGTGTTGATCATGAAAACCTTTAATTTGTTGTTTTTGTGTATAGATGGTTGCAATAGCCTTGAGTTTCAATTCATCTAACCTCATTAATCAAATAGTCATCTCCGACTGTTCATGTCCAATCCATCCTAAATTTTGGCTACTCCTAGTGTGGGAACTAAGAATTCTATGTGCAATATGACATTAATCCCAAACACCAAATAGAGATTGTTGTTGCGAGTTTTGTTTTCTATGCTACCTGATATGCCAAAAGAGCTAAATGTAGCTCCTGGTCCTAGTTTGCTCTTGATTCATCTATAATTTTGGTGAGCACTGTACATAAAACTTTATTTGGGCTCTCCGCTTGTCTGTTTTCTTGAGGGTGATATGGCATTGACTTTTATGTTTATTAATGGTTCCAAAAAACATTAAATATTATTGTGTTTGAAATAATGATGTACAATCTAGTCTTAAATCTCTATAGGTATTCATTACCATCACATCTCAGATTTCCATCTTGTGTACAATCCTACTAAATATCATATCTTATTTTCTCTGTCTTACACTATAAGAGGAGGTGTCTATAACCGCTAACATTGCCGCAAAAAAACAAAGGAAAAAGGAGAGAGAAAAATCTGCGGGGTGGAAATAATCGCGGCTATGTATGCGATAGTGGTTTCTCAGCAATAAGTGCGGTAATAGTCATGGCAATATACCCGCAGGTATTACCGCTTTAGTTTGCAATGTTTATTACCACGCTTATTACCGCTACACGCTAATTCAAAAATAAAGGTGCTCATTTGGGCCACCCAATTTTGGGTGGCCCAAATGAGCACCTTTATTTTTGACCTGCATAAAACAATGAAACATCAATTGTCTTTTGAAAGAGTATAAAAAATACCAAAGAATTGAAATTAAATTTACTTTACATTGACAATTAAAAATATAGAAGATCAACTATTCAAAAAAGTTACAATAAAAAGTAAATAGTTGTATATACATTGTGCCACATTGGAACTTTACGAAAGTTTGGACAAAACATTTTTCTATCTAATCGCCTCCTCCATCTCGTCGTTGTCCAGAGGCATGTATGTTGGATTACTTTGACTCTACATAAACCCAAACCAAATTCAAACAACTATCAACAACTAAAGACAATTGATACAAAATTACTTGTTTAAACTTACCGCTTGTAGTGGTCCCACCACCGCGTCCGATTGCTCGTGAGAGATGTGGTTGTTTTCGAACAACCATCGCCAAGTATCAAATTCTGAATGTCGCTCTCAATACTTGACCATCTCTCTAGTTGGTCAAGAGAGAGTGGTATTTTCCTAACTTAGCAATAACAATACCAAATCATCAACTACAATTTTTAGAATCACCGATCGACATTATAATTCAATTACTCTTATATTACATATTTATCCTTCCAAGCTCCCTTCCCTCCTTAGCCATAGTGCGTGGAGTTTGTCTTGCGTGAGCCTCACGTTGTTGTCTGTATGATGAGCCCGTTGCAGCTTGATCGCTCTTCTCTTAAATTGCCCACTCCCACTCTGCGTCTGTCATGTTTCCACCGCGGTAAATCCTGTCTTGATCTTTGACCTGGTTGGCTGCTACAACTGCATACTAGACTGCTTGTTTTTTCAAAAATGTCTTTATGTAGCCCTCCAACCATTGTTGTGAAAAACGTTGATCGGGGGCGTTTGGAAATCTAGCTAGCAGAGCGTCCTCAATGTATCGTGCATGATCGAGTAGTTAGCCTCTAAAATTTATAAAACATTTCTTACACGTTGAATGTAAAAGAATTTGTAGATAGCGTAGAAATGCCCTGTCCTGTCCTGTGCCAAAATCCACCTCCCTGCCATATTTAACCCTGTAGTAGCGTCCATGCGTGTCTGGCATGGTGCGTCAGTATCCTCGTCCTTTGCATCAGGGGTGACATGCTCTAAAAATGGGGACTCCATTCCCCTGCCACTACCAAAACATGCAAAATCACAAGATCCACTGCCGCTTCGTCTCTCACGGCGCTCGCTGCCATGAGACAAGCGTCAACGCGCGTTGCCAGAGGAAGTCCGTCGACGATGTTCTGGCGAAGCACGAGCGGAGTGGAGTGGTATAGGACCCTCTGATGCCATGGAAGTAGGACCCTGCGATGCAAGGGGAGTAGGACCTTGCGATGGAATAGGAATAGGACAATAGGAAGGGAGAGTATAGGGAGGTATTGTCGGTGCAAGGCTCTATAAGTAAGGAGTCCCTCCCTGACCCCCCATGGTGTAGTCTACGGAGAAATGTTGTAGGTCGCAAGCTGCTGCTGCAGAGTGTAGTAGCCAAACAAATCCTCCATCAAATGGAGGTACTGCTCTCGTAAAGAGATAGCCCACTGAAAGTTAGGATCTACGACAGGTGGAGGAACTTGAGAAGGGTAGGTGTAGGATGGCCATGCCTGCAAATAACAAAAAAAAACCTATGACACTCATGGTTTAGGGTTAACTACGTAGAAACATTCTTTATTTCTTTGCTTGTTCTCACCGACTCAAGACTCGGGTCCACTAGAGGTGATGTCCTGCCTCGGTGGGAGCCCACCTGAGATGTGAACCAACCAAAAGGAGAGCCAGCTAGCTGCTCCTCACCAGTTGCTCTCTCGTCTGACATCTAATTTACAAAGAGCAATATAAGATAAAGCTTTTCACCCTACTCACTCATCTATAAATATATTGTACACAAGTATATTAGCACACAAACACGTAGATACATATGCATACTAGTAGACCTAAGTAGAGGCTAGTAGTGCCAAAGGTCAACTGCATCTCTTTAGATATCATCGCAGTCTCAACTGTGGTAAAAACAAAGGTACATTGCGGTAATCCATGCATGAGTGGATCAATGACCGCAACGCCACGATTAAAAAAAGGACTATACCCAAGAGGAAGCGTCTAAGCTTCGGGTGCTATGCTCCCGTACTTAGTGCTTACATACATGCATAAACAAATATATATGTACACACATACATATGTTATGGTTTGTAAATGTAGCCATCGTTTTGTGTTGGCTGCACCTAGATTCAACGTCTAAGTGATCAATTGACTGTAACATTACAATTCTCTCCCAAAGGATATATATATATTAGTACACAAACACGTAGATACATATACATACTAGTAGACATAAGTAGAGGCTAGTAGTGCCAAAGGTCAACTGCACCTCTTTAGATATCATCGCAATATCAACCGTGGTAAAACCAAAGGTGCATTGCGGTAATCCACGCATGAGCGGATCAATGACTGCAATGCCACAATTAAAAAAGGACTATACCCAAGAGGAAGCGTCTAACCTTCGGGTGCTATGCTCCCGTACTTAGTGCCTACATAAATGCATAAAAAAATATATATGTACACACATATATGTTATGATTGTAAATGTAGCCATTGTTTTGTGTTGGTTGCACCTACATTCAACGTCTAAGTGATCAATTGATCGTAACATTACAATTTTAATGCTATGCAATAAGTAATTCCATTTCTCTCACTGAGTCTCTCTCTCTCTCTCTCTCTCTCTCTCTCTCTCCTCCTCTCCTCCTCTCTCTCTCTCTCCCTCTCTCCCTCCCCCTCAGTCTCGCTCACCCTCTCTCTCTCTCCTCTCTCTGCTCTCCTCTCTATCTCTCATCGCGCTCTCTCTCTTCTATCCCTCACGTCTTTTCCCTCGTCGTGCAGTGAACTACGAAGTGGAAGCTCCATCCCAGGTCATGCTTATGCCTCCATGTAACGCAAGCACTTTGTTCACAAACCTCCCTTGCCTTGAAGGTAATCTTGGTGCTGGTCACTTTAGGTATCCCTTTGGACCCAATTTTCATCTCCTTACCTTCTTTCTCTCTCTCCTCTTTCCCCTCTTTCTCTCTCTCCATCTCTCTCTCTATTCCTCTCTCTCTATTTACTCTCTCTCTCTCTCTCTATTCTTCTCTTCTCTATCTATCTCTCTCTCTTCTCTCTCTCTCTCTCTCTCTCTCTCTCTCTCTCCTCTCTCTCTCCCTCCCCTCCTCCCTCTTTCCTCTCTCTCCATCTCTCCTCTCTCTCTCTCTCTCTCTCTCTCCTCTCTCTCTCTCTCTCTCTCCCTCTCCTCCCTCCCTCTCTCTCTCCTCTCTCTCTCTCTCTCTCTCTCTCTCTCTCTCTATCTCTATCTTCCCTCTTTCCTATCTCTCCCTCTTCCTCTCTCTCTATCTCTCCCTCTTTCCTATCTCTCCCCCTCTCTTTATCTCTCCCTCCCTATTTCTCCCTCTTTCTCTCTTCCTCTCTTCTCTCTCTCTCTCTCTCTCTCTCTCTCACTCTCTCTCTCTCTCTCTCTCTCTCTCTCTCTCTCTCTCTCTCAAAATAGAAACAGAGGACTGGCTGAAAATTGATGCTTCTAAACGGATATGCACATCATGTGCAATGCAAGCTCTCGAAGATGAAGCACAAGTGACATTGGAATGCCCAGAATAACGCTCACATGGGATAATTTTCAACCACTTCTAAGCGGTTGTTCTATCTTGTGGACCTATTATCCAAGACATACCCCTCCCCTACAGCTCTCGGAACATACCTCACCCGCATACTTGAGCCTCAAAAGACACTCACAAGAACACAAAAAGAGAATAACACACACCACTTTAAGGTCCCATGGGTCATTTCTGGCCCCCCGCAGACGTTAATACCAAATCAAATCAAATCAAACTCCCTCTTCCCCCCCCCCCCCCCTCTCTCTCCTCTCTCTCTCTCTCCCTCTCCTCTCTCTCTCTCTCTCTCTCTCTCTCTCTTCTCTCTCTCTCTCTCTCTCTCTCTCTTAATCCCATGGGCATACACAAAAATGGGCGGTACGCCTCTCTCTCTCTCTCTCTCTCTCCTCTCTCTCTCTCTCTCTCTCTCTCTCTCTCTCTCTCTCTCTCTCTCTCTCTCTCTCTCCTCTCTCTCCCCCCCCCCCCACCCCCTCTCTCTATCTTTCTCTATCTATCTTTCTCTCTCTCTCTTTAAAAACCCGTAATATGCGGGTATACACAAGGCTGAAAAAAACCTATGTCTCTCGCTTTCTCTCTATCTCTATCTCTAAATGTTTTTATCTATTGTTTTAAAAAAAAGGGGGAACCCATAAGATGTGAAGTGGCACCAAATAGGTCAAAAATAATAACTTTTATCCTTTAAAATGCATAACAGGTTCTTTGAACCTTACTCTCAGTAATGATAATCTACCAAATCGATATTAAAAGCATATGTGCATATAAGGAAGATTTCCTGTTGACAAAATATAAGTCCACCGAATTTGGCAAGCCCAAACTGGGCGCATACAGTTGGTGAAGGCACTGGGTATCATAATGATAAGCACGGCGGACTGCATATAAGAAGCACAGAGGGATTGCAAGAGAGAATTCCAATCGTGCACTCATACTGAGCATTCTTTCACACACACACACACACACACACACATCCTAGGTAGCGTGGCTTGGAGCTCTCCTTTACACAGTGTGGCTTGGTGTTGTCTTTCATACACACACACACACACACACACATCGTAGGCAGCGTGGCTTTATGCTGCTTCAAACTTGAAAAAAAGGGACGCATGTCTACTTGAAGGAGAGCTGTCCTGATCTTACATAAGCAACTCACACACAGAATCTTAGTTGGCGAATCCTCATCATCCAGAAGCACAATCGGCATAGGCGTTGATAGCATTGGAATACGGCACGGTAAGGGAAACCTGCGATTCTTTACAGTACCGTAAATTTTGTTACATTATGAAATGTTTAAAGCTTGGTAGATTGATGGACTCAACAAGGTTTACAAAAATATTGTTTGACATGTAAACTACTGTACTTTGTATATAAAAAAGAAAAACATTTTTTAGAGAAGAAAACTCTATGCAATTCATTAGAAGAAGAAACGGGGACGGATAACTGCTCTACATAAATGTGTATAGATGCAGGTTTTCAGTCTGATATAAACTCTGTTCACATAATCTAGAACACTATTTTACCTGCATGTTTTGGAACATGGGGTATCTCATATGGAAACAAGTACATGGTGTAACTATTAAAACAGACATCGGATATACCATGGGTTAACTGTATTTGATATCAAATTCCAGAAAAAGTAAGATAATGTTTGAGATAGACATAGAAAAGGGAAAAAGGTTTTTTCCAAACAATGATTGGCTGAATAATGGTAAACATCTACTCATAGATAGCATATTGTATGTGGTTTATTTGGCAGCATCGAAAGCATTCGAAAACGGTTTCAGCAAGACACATACAGATGACGACCCCGAGCTCTCAGGTACCCTTTCCGTCTACTGAGAAGGTGTTTTTTAGAATTAGGCATAAGGTTTCCTTTCTTTAAATTGATATAGACAGTAGGAAATTATTAGCAAAATGTGTATAATTCTTGTATGCAAAATCTAATGTAATCTTTTGAGCGAGGTACTTGTAAATGAAATGCTACCTAATATGTACATAGAAGAAGATCCTTATGTAAGGATCCGCAGAGAGGAAGGTGGGATGCGATAGAAACAAATAAATTTTTGCTAGAAGATAAAGACGGTTTTTTAAATTAAAGAAAAAAGTGTGACATAACCATACCTTAGAAAGTACGTATATATTTGGATAGATAGGTTTATTTTTACTCTCTTCAAGCATAAATCCTCATGTGAGGCTCCTACAAAAGGAGGATGGTATACTTTTTTGAAAAATGGGTCCACATACAAACAAAACTCTGCCAAAATTTTGGCAAAATATATCTTGTCTGTTATACAAACCCAAAAATAGGTATCCGATCCTACATTTTCTAAATAGTTTTTCTTAATATCTCTCTTTGTATCCTCTCAGGCTATAACTCTATCCATTTAAAGGATAGGATGTCCAAACCTCACGATAGTTAATAAGAAAGTGTTGTTGTATAGCCGAGTTTTTACAATTAGTCTTGGAAACGAGCATCTAGAATAGACCACTAATAGACAAGATTTGCTTTATATAAATGTAGTACAGGGCATGATGCTATCTATCGGAATCCAAACTATGGGGGATGTACCATCCTTTGAGAATGCAAAACCCAAAAAATCACAAGAGATGCTACCTACCCAATGGAAAGCCATGTCCCTCCGCCATACGTGATTTTCCAGAAGGATGCCAATCAGCCTTCATCATCAAACCTGAAACAACGAGTGTACCAATGGAAATTATGGTAGAGAAAAGTCTGCCATACAAAATTATGGTGGAAAATACCGTTAAAAGACGAATCATGCCTGCTAGAGAAGCAAAGAAAAAACTCCCTCGAAATGCATATAAGGAGAGTGAATGGTATACGGATATGTGACATCAATAACAAGTAGAATAGATTATTTGGATACCTATCTTCCGATCAAGTTGCCCATGTTCTAATTGGCTGCTTAGGTTGGATGGTGTTAGGTATAGGTCTATTCTCTCATGGATTTTGGGACTCATTTTGTCTCCTACCAGGATCGGATGTACTAGCTTCATTTATAAAAATTTGGATTGTGTCGATTTTTGCATATATTGGCTACTGTAATTTAGGTCTTGTATATTCTAGGTGAAGTGTCAATATATGGTTCTATAAGAGGGGATGTGAAATTTAATCTGTCTCTCTTTATTTCCCGAGTTGTCCTTGGTCGGAAAACTACCATATATTGAACTTGCCTTCATTAATAGCTACTTACAAAGTTATCTTTGGGAACACCCTTCAGGTTGGCTGGATTGTATCTCTCACACGATTTGGATACTCCGACGATAAAAGGTTTCATATCCCTCCTAGTGGAACACAATGTTTACTATCATGCTTCAAAGGGACTAACTTTCATAAAAGTCTCCTTGACTATGAGAAGAAAGCAATACAGTAACAAGAGCTTTCTGCCTTAAAAACAACATCTGTTAATGACTGGTTAAAACTCTTAGCCCTTTCCAGAAAAGAACCTACACAACTTATTAACTCTCTAAATTATTTTCTACTATCATTATGCTTTATTGATGCTCAGGACTGTTCGGATTTAGACTTTTATTTTTCATCCCTACCCTCCATAGTCAATAAGCTATATTTTATCAATAATCTCCCTATCCTGCTGCTAGCAATTAGACAATCTCAAGAGATCGTGAACCCTCTTTTAGATCTAGATCTCTTGGATCAAGAAGAAAAGGAAGCCCTAGGCCTAACCGAGGACCCTTCTTCTCAAAAAATTGAAAGGTCTATGCCGAGACATTTTTCTGAATTCATTCCGCTACTTCCTTTCAGACAAATTGAGCTCGACGCTATTCGCCTTAAAAACAAACTCTGGGATTTTGAGATACTGAATCAATGTGCTCCATTCACAATTGACTCTTTAGATTTGCTTTGTAGTTTACCACCTGATGTGGTAGAACAATGCAAAACATCTGCACTTCAATCAAAACATCTACTATCGCAATTTAACCCTTTACACTAAAGCAGATAAAATTGTCCGACATTGACAATAAAAAGTGCTCTAATGCTTCTATGGTAGCCCGTACAAAGGGACTATCACTCAACGAGAAAGAAAACGATGTTCGGAAGTTCTTGAAAAATTGATGGAACACATATAGACCATTCATCAAGTGTACTTGTAAGAGGAATCCCGATTCTAACTGCCCAGCAACAATCATATGGTTTGATCACCTTCTTTGGTTTGTATTTCAAAATCTTTCGAGGTTCTTTCCTTACTCTTCTGGGCCCGCACAAGTATATGCTGTCATTGGATGGGTAACAGCTTTTCCCATTGAGGTTCGACATGCGGTAGTAGTCTTTTATGCAATTCATGAGCATCTGATTGATGCAGGAAAAGGGTTGGTATTATATACACCAGGAAATCCATTCCTCTCTCGAGTTCAACACCACCCAATTGGTCTAACCATCGAAACAATTTTAAAACCCTCTAGAAGTAGGGAACAACTGAAACGTATTGCTAATACACCAAGCAATACAACATCATCATCAAAACAACCTCCACAATTTTGTGGATCTAAGGACTTTGGCGAAACTCCAAGGATGCTTGAATACAATACAGATGACAATGTACGGCATTTAATTACTAGAACTAATGAGTTATAATGGTTTAAACAAGGTAATAAAAGGAAACATCGATTTATTCATTTAACTTTCATTAATAAATTTATGGAGTTTGTACACCCTCACACTTTTTTTGATGAAATGTTAAAGGATATTGGAATCAGAAATAATCTTGAGCATTTTCAAATTAAATTTGGATGGAAATACACGAATAATGTTGGCCAATACTTGAATAAACCTTTTGATATGTTTGCTAAACCTTTTGATCTTCATGAACCTTGTGTTTGCCAGAGTCAGAAACGGTTTAGAAATTTCCTAAAGAAATTTGAACATCATGGTAAGCACTTTATTACTACTGAACCATCATTCATAAGACACCACACACTAAGGGATAGCATATCTAAAGGCTTTAACCATATCTCGCTTGTCCCTATACATCTACATTCAGTTAAAGCCAAATTCAAGAAGGGATGGGATAAATTATGCCATTTACTAAACATAAAATGCACACAATCTCACTTCCATTCAATTGAAATAAGACTTGAGAAAACCTTTCACTCTATATTTCCAAATTTTAGGCATAACCAAAGTCCATGGTTGATGGGAAAAGATATATTAGACGAAATTGAATTAATCCAAAAACACATTTTTTATGTAGTTTGGATAAATCAGCTCAAACTCTTGTCTTTATTTGTAAAAGAATCATTAGACTATATGTAAAGAATAGATTAAATTCTTCAAAATTCATGCCGATAAATGAATGCAATAACACCATCATCGAACTCATTAATACACGATGCAAGGAGTTTAATATTATACCTTCTCATAATAGAGATCTTTCCTATATTATGGGAAATTACAAAATTTACAAAACAGAGTTCCGATGGATAACAAATGCCAATGATTGTTTATTTTCTCGTGTGGCTAGTAAGATCACTAAGTTCCTACATGGTTTGTCTAGTGGGCTTATTGAATATACTGAGAATTTTCAAAAAAACCTTCAAACATTTATAAAAGTGAATACAAATGCATATTGGGTCATTAACAACCAATACGATTCTTTGATAAACCTCCCCAAACTAATTTACGATGTTCATACGTATGATATTAAAGCTTGTTATGAGGCAATTCCTCACCATGGAAAGCATAGCTTGATGGAGTAAAATTAAAAGATCTACAAAGCTACAAAGGGTTTAAACCATCTAGGAGTAAAATCACCCTTACAAAAAAGAAGTCAGAAGTAAAATGCTCCTTTGAATTTTTTGAAACTTTAAATATTTTTGTGCTAGACAATTGTTTCTCATGGTTAGGATCTGATATTTATCGACAAACTAGAGGAATTCGAATGGGATACTCATGTTCTCCTTTATGGTGCAGTCTATATCTGGCTTGGTTTGAGCTAGAATATGTCAGAAAATTATCTAGACTCAAAAGGAATGATATGCTTTTAGCATTCTTACACTCTAATCAGTATATGGATGATCTTCTTTTCATAAATAACACATATATTGCAAGCTGCATGAATCATAACAAACCCTTGTCCCTTGAGGACCCCTTTACAATATATCCATTGGATATCATTTTCGTAAAAATGACTCATACAAGATTTGGCTCTACATATTTAACACTAGGTTGGTAACCTAACAGGACATAAAAGTGTCCTTTTAGGGTTTTGGAAAAACCTCCAAAACCATAGTAGATCCACTCATTTTGTAAAATCCTTTCATGAGGTTATAGTTCAAGGCCTACTACACATGTAAAAAATAAGAAACTTGTAAAATTTCTCATTTTTTGGTCACACCAAGCCTCCAAAGTTGATGGACCAGTACATTTTCATCAAAACAGTCATTTCTTACGTTTTGTTGCATAAAAATAAGATTAGGGATTTTTGTAGGACTCGAGATAAATTCCCTAGTTAACTTCAATGGTTTGGTGATCAGAATATATGATTGCTTATCACTCACTATTTTTTGTTTTGCCAAAAGAAATAGGTACAAAAAAGTTGAATTTTTACCATTCGGCAAACCTATCATCAAAGTTTCTATAGCCACGCTCAATACAAATAATATATGCATGTTTTCTTAGTTCCCTATTGTCCTTTAGGTTCATAAGGAGCCATGGAGCATGTCAAAAGAATATTACATCTCTTACCAATGGGAATCTTGGGGACAAAGATGAAGTGTTAAGTACAGCAAACATGAAAAAACTGGGTTCAACATTATGAGTTGTAGAATCCCATAGAAACTATTCAATATCTAGCCAAATTTGATCCTTATGACTAGATATGGTTACTACCTACAAAATGCATGTAGTTGTCACAAGAAACTAACAATATTGAAAAAGCTATACTTGATATACTAGAATGTTTCGTTTTCTTCTATAATTGAAAAAATCAACCATTGTTGTCTACTATGCAAAATAGGGTATTAGGTGCCCCAAAACTCAAGGAATATTAGCTTTATATTACAATATGCAACATAGAAAATCAAAACTGCATTTGGATATCATGAAAGCCACCAAAAAAATCATAGAAGAGCTAAAATTGGCTAAAAAACAGGATTTAACAATTTTTGTAATTTGGTCATAACTTACAACTTTAACATTTATTTCTCCCTAGAAGCATCAGGACATGTTGAGGACTACTAAAGATAGTTCTCTAGCATTATAGACATCACAAACATGAATTCTAGAGTGGTATAGTTGCAAAAAGTTGAAAAAATCCAAAAACAAGACCCGTTTTTTCACACAGTTTAGGTTGTGAAATGTTGTGCAAGGACAAGGTTAAAGATGGAATTGATATTCCAAAAAAATGTCGAGTGTTTTTCAGCTCATGAGACAAATTTCTAGATAGATATCACCTCAAAATCCATTTTGAAACTCTTGACATAATTCAAGGAAAATGGTCACTTAACAGGACATAAAAGTGTCCCATAACCAACCTAGTGTTAAACACAAAAATAATTCTACAAAGACCCTTTATCGGAGAATAGACTACAGAAACAGCATGGAAGGAAGATGCATTACCAGGACACCAAGTATCATTCATACAAGCAGCCAGTAATCGCCCGACATAGTTGGCATACAAAGTATGTGTGTCGTAGATCTTACCCATCATTTATAAGGCGTCATGTGTATTTTAAGCATTCAATGATTTGCAAAGACTGAGCTTTATGTTTTCTTCAAATGGATTCAAAAGAACACATATCATAATATTAATCACACAATTTCTAATGAAAGGTAACTTCCCAGTATCACATTCGAGATCAGATCTTTGACGAATTTACTAATAAAAAAGAAATAGAACAGGATGTACATACTTATGAGAAAAATATGATAATAACCTCTGAAACAATCGAGTTGGATACATGAGAGTAACCAAAAAGGCGAGAACACAAAATGACAGGAAGGACTGAGGAGAAAAATACCAAATCAGCGCACAACATGATGGAGACATCTTATTAAGTTTTTCATATTTCATATGTAACTCATACAAGTTGTATGGAACTTTTTTTCAATAAAAGTCGTATTTTTACCTCCAATGGAAACGGTACCAGGACATTTGTACAAAGGTTTTATTTGACAATAAACATTGGAAAAACAAATTGTCACCAAAGGTGTTGTTTTTTGGTAAGCATACGAAGTGATTTTGTGTACTATTGGGTAAAATATAATTAGACAAACACCAGAGGTTGGTAAAAATGATAATAATTTAAGAAAGGGGAAATGTTGTATATGACAAACTCAAGTTTTATATTGGCGGGGGATATGTCCACTTGGTGCGCTATCCCCCACCAAATGGGCACACTCCCAAGGTTGGGGGTGGGCCTCTCTCTCTCTCTCTCTTTAAAAACCCGTAATATGCGGGGATACACAAGGCTGAAAAAACCCTCTGTCTCTCGCTTTCTCTCTATCTCTATCTCTAACTTTTTTATCTGTTGTTTTTTTTTAAAAAGGGGGGGAACCAATAAGATGTGGAGTGGCACCAAATAGATTGAAAATAGTAACTTTAATCCTTTAAAATTCATAACAGGTTCTTTGAACCTTACTCTCAGTAATGATAATCTACCAAATCCGATATTAAAAGCGTATGTGCATATAAGGAAGATTCCTGTTGACAAAATATAACTCCACCGAATTTGGCAAGCCCAAACTGGGCGCATATAGTTGGCGAAGGCAATGGGTATCATAATGATAAGCGTGACGGACTGCATATAAGAAGCACAGAGGGCTTGCAAGAGAGAAAACCGACTGTGCACTCATACTAAGAATTCTTTCACACACACACACACATCGTAGGTAGCGTGGCTTGGTGCTCTCCTTTACACAACGTGGCTTGGTGCTGTCTTTCACACACACACACACACATAGTGTGGCTTGGTGTTGTCTTTCATACACACACACAAATCGTAGACAACGTGGCTTTATGCTGCTTCAAGCTTGAAAAGAAGGGACGCATGTCTACTTGAAGGAGAGCTGTCCTGATCTTACATAAGCGCCTCACACATGGAATCTCAGTTGGCGAATCCTCATTATCCAGAAGCACAATCGGGATAGGCGTTGATAGCATTGGAATATGGCACGGTAAGGGAAACCTACAATTCTTTACAGTACAGTAAATCTTGTTACATTATGAAACGTTTAAAGCTTGGTAGATTGATGTACGTAAGCAAGGTTTACAAAAATATTGTTTGACATGTAAACTACTGTACTTTGTATATAAAAAAGAAAAACTTTTTTTAGAGAAGAAAACTCTATGCAATGCAATAAGAAGAAAAAACAGGGAACGGATAATTGCTCTACATAAATGTGTATAGACGCACGTTTTCAGTCTAATATAAACTCTGTTCACATAATCTAGAACACTATTTTATCTAGATGTTTTGGAACACAGGGTATCTCATACGAAAACGAATACATGGTGTAACTATTAGAGCAGACATCGGATATACCATGGGCTAACTATATTTGATATCAAATTCAAAAAAAACTAAGATAATGTTTGAGACAGACATAGAAAAGGAAAAAAAGGTTTTTTCTGAACAATGATTGATTGAATAATGGTAAACATACTCATAGATAGCATATTGTATATGGTTTATTTGGCAACATCATATCGAAAAGCATTAGAAACCGTTTTCAACAAGACACATACAGATGACGACCCCGAGCTCTTAGTAGACTTTCAGTCTACTCAGATGGTGTTTTTCCAGAATTAGGCATAAGGTTTCCTTTCTTTAATTGATATAGACAGTAGGAAATTATTAGCAAAATGTGTATAATTCTTGTATGCAAAATCTAATGTAATCTTGTGAACGAGGTACTTGTAAATGAAATGCTACCTAATATGTACACAGAAGAATATCCTTATGTAAGGATTCGTAGAGAGGAAGGTGGGATGTGATAGAAACAAATACATTTTTTGTTAGAAGATAAAGACGGTTTTTTAATTTATATAAAAAAAGAAAAAGTGTGACATAACCATACCTTAGAAAGTACGTATATATTTGGATAGATAGGTTTATTTTTACTCTCTTCAAGCATAAATCCTCATGTGAGGCTCCTACAAAAGGAGGGATGGTATACTTTTTTAAAAAATGGGTCCACATACAAATAAAACTCTGCCAAAATTTTGGCAAAATATATCTCATCCTCTATACAAACCCAAAAATAGGTATCCGATCCTACATTTTCTAAATATTTTTTCTTAATATCTCTCTCTGTATCCTCTCAGGCTATAACTCTATCCATTTAGAGGATAGGGTGTCTAACCCTCACAGATAGTTAATAGGAAAGTTTTGTTGTATAGCCGAGTTTTTCCAATTAGTCTTGGAAACGAGCATCTAGAATAGACCACTAATAGACAAGATTTGGTTTATATAAATGTACTACAGGGAATGATGCTATCTATCGGAAACCAAACTATGGGGGATATACCATCCTTTCAGAATGCAAGCCCAAAAAATCGCAAGAGATGCTACCTACCCAATGGAAAGCCACGTCCCTCCGCCATACGTGATTTTTCGAAAGGATGCCAATCAGCCTTCATCATCAAACATGAAACAACGAGTGTACCAATGGAAATTATGGTAGAGGAAAGTCTGCCAGACAAAATTATGGTGGAAAATATCGTTAAAAGATGAATCATGCCTTCTAGAGAAGCAAAGAAAAAACTCCCTCTAAATTCATATAAGGAGAGTGAAGGGGTTTAGGGCTATGTGACAACAATAACAAGCAAAATAGATTGTTTGGATACATGTCTTCCCATCAAGGCTGCCCATGTTCTAACTGGCTGCTTATGTTGGATGGTGGCAGGTATAGATCTATTCTCTCATGGATTCTTGGACTCATTTAGTCTCCTACCAGGATTGGATGTACCAGCTTCATTTATAAAATTTTGGATAGTGTCGATTTTTTCATATATTGGCTACTATAATGTAGGTCTTGTCTATTCTAGGTCAAGTGTCAATATATGGTTCTATAAGAGGGGATGTCAAATTCAATCTCTCTCTTTCTCTCTCTCTCTCTCTCTCTCTCTATCCCTCATCCTCTCTATCCATGTTTCTCTCTATCTCTCCCTCTTCCTGTCTCTCTGTTAACCCTCAAGGCTCATGGACACCCTATCACCTACGACAAACGTTGTATTATTTACTTGTAGAGTCAGGTACCGGGCTTGTCAGTCCAATAGGAAAAGGGTAAGAGTGATCGCCGATGAGAGGCGCACTCTAACTGCAACATTCAAGGGATTAGTTGGCCAAGCATGGGTGCCCAAGTGTGAATGGACCGAGCTCATATAAAAGTCAACTAAACCTAAAATTCACTCATTCTCTCATTTGTGCAATTGAAGAGTGCTCTTGCTCCATCTCCATCTTCTTCTTCTTCATCTCCTTGTGTGTGTGTGTGTGTGTGTGTGTGTGTGTATGTGTGAGAAAGGGAGAGAGAGGGAGTGTGTGTGTGCGAGCATTACGAAGGCACGACGGCGGCGAAGCGATCGAGCACGGCGTCTCCCTCTTCTTCGTGGCGAGGAATCCTCCACGAAGCAAGCGTAGAGTGGTGAGTGACACACCATCGTCATCTTTGAGCTTACTAGTTTAGGCTTGTTGTGTGCTTGGAGCCATTTGTAGCTCGCACATGGTGTATCGGCAAGTTCTTTGCATTGACATGTGTGATATACGCGCATATTTTTGGCGCCGTTGCCGGGGAATGCCGTGCATTAAGCTCGAGTAGCACTCTGTGCTTCTCCGTGGTGCAATTATTATTGTAGGAAAGGTAAGGAAGGAAGGTGTGTGTGTTGAGAAGAGGGATTTGGTGTTATACTGTGTTTTTTTTTTGTTAATGGAGTTTTCAAAGGTACTGTGTTTATTCTCTGTGTACTAAGGTTGTTAGTTTTTCTGTGTACAGTAAGTAGGAAGTAGATCTGTGAGAGTTAATAGAGTGTGTTAGTGTGTAACAGTAGGTGTATTAGTTAGAAGTAGGTAGATAGAGTGTCTATGTGCTCTCGCGCAGGCCGCGGCGACCTATCCTTATAAATTTAAATAATAAAAATAAAAAAATTTATAAAAAGTAAAAAATAGAAAATTTAAAGGTAGTACCGGGATCGGGAATATCTCCCAGACCCAAGCCCAAGCTCACGCTCAGGCGTACGCCTCAGTCGCCTTAAAAAAAACGAATTTTAGCTTCACACGTAGCTAACAATCGATTTTTTGAGGACCAATGGAACGTCAGATGCCCGAAAATTGTGTTGTAAAGCACACAGCGGCCCTTTAAGTGATACGGTCATTTCGAGCTATCACACACTTTAATCAAAACAATCAAACATTAAAAAACATTAAAAACGTAAAAAACACGAGTGAAATCAGGCGCTTAAAAAAGGTAAGCGGTTAACCTTCGAGGTTATTCGCCGACGTTTGTAGGGTGCCAAAGGCACATGCATCTGCGCTCTGGTCATGTGCTAGAGAGGGAGCAACTAGAGAGAATTTTGACTTACGCGAGTTCTCAATATCCACCTACTTTAGGTTCTGGACCCTCGACGGGGACCCAAGGTAGTACAAACCAAGACCCGAACATAGCGGCTAGTACTCTTCCTCTGACTATGACGTCATGGAGGGTTTCCCAATGCCTAATCCCGATAGCTCAAGCCAAGACATGCATGCCATGGGCCCACGGTCCGGCCCGAGCGTGCTTAGCCGCTTGAAGGAAACCTTTAGTAGAGCCACTCGCTCCGAACATGGAGCTAATGATGTAAATGAGGGGGCTGGGGAAGTAAATTCTCCATTCGTGACCAACGTAGACCCTATATCCTTAGAGAATGTGCACGTGAATACTTCATTCATTGCACCTCCTAACTCTTCAGAGTTATTTCCCTCTGATGTCATATTACCCGATGGTAGAAGCCTTGCCGAAGTGCAAGAGGTTGAGCGATATATCCTTTCCGCGAGGGAAAAGGAAGTCGAGAGCTTACGTAAGGCGGAGCAACGAAGAGAGTTAAAAGCGAAAGCCCCTATGTCAATATCCTTGGTAAGAGAGCAATCGAGCGCTCCTGACTTAGCAACCGCTAAGGGCCAACCCCTAGAAAGCAACATTGCATCTAGCTCAAAGGACACCCCTAGCACCTCAATCCTAGATGGAGTTTTCTTAAATGAGAACTGGGAGTACGAATTACAAACAGAGATTTTGACCGACCTATACACAGGTCACACCTATCATGTGGGTTGGTTAGATGTCCTACAATCCACAATGGTGCTACTAGTGTAGAGGATCAACAACAAAGAGTTTGTGAGGTCATCCATAGGGTCATTGAGTTAGAGAGACAGAACAAGGGGGTCAACATGCCTTCAACGGGTCTCATGAGATTCTTGGATACAAAGAAGGCTAAACAACCGACCTTATCGCAAATGGAGACTCCCTCGGCAAGTCCGATGGATCCTCCATATGTTTCGCTAGGGGTCTCAGTGCAATCTGAGCCCACAAGTGATAGCTTCACCTTTCCAAGTGATAGCTCATCTTTCCCTTGATGACACCACGGCTACCATGCCTACCCCAATGATGGGTATGCCGAGAAACACGCCATGGACCTCATTTGTTAGTAAAGCACCAGTACATGGTAGCTCAATGCCTGCAATAGTACCTACAAGTGTGTACCAATCGTATACACCCATGGGTCCTCGTACTCATGTAGTCCCTACCCCTCCCATTGTTTCAAGTACCTATGCTCCACAACCACAACACCCAAGTTCTTATTTCCATGGGACTATACCGGCTAGCATTAGCATGTCACATTCCGACTTCTGCTATGCCTAGGGCCACACATATGAACTTTGGGCCACCACATGGCACAACATCGTACCCAACGTGGAACCCAAGTGCTTCCTATGCGCCAAGCCCAATGCCAATACCTACTCCACATGTAGTCTCTAGAGTGCCTCCATCCACGGTGCCTGCTCACTTAGGTGACTTGGCAAAATTTTCTTTAGCTATAGGTCGATCTATTGCTGAGAATATACGTAACACGCCTGATGGAGAGCCTAGAAGTAAGGCAGTACAAATAGCCAAGATCACACAAAAATTTAGTGGAGATGGGGATGTGAGAAAGCATATCAAAGTGTTTGAACAAATATGCGATTCTCTAGGAGAACACAATGACCTACATAAGAGAAATCCTTTAAGCCTAATTTTAAGTGGAAAGGCTGGGGATTGGTATAGAACCCTAAGGGTGGAAGAAAACAAAATTTACCCTACTCTTAGGAGACTATTCTTGAAAGAATACATATGAGAGGGAGTACTTTGGGGTGTAGCCTCTCAGCTCCAGAAATCCCAACGAGAGGAAGGAGAATCGGTGACAGACTTTATAAGTCGCTTGAAGCATTTAAATTCCTGTTGTAATCCAAATGAGCGCTTCAACAATAACCAATTTCTTGATAGATTCATTAGGGGGTTACGCCATGAGGATATCTACAATGGCCTAGTCATTAGAGGTATCACCACTTGGGAAGCAGTCACCACCAATGCGATCCAATTGGAGGATAATTTAATGATTTAAGGAGAAAGAGTGTCTGTTAAGCCTAAATCTATTAGCTCACAAGCATCGGGGCATCAGCCAATGACCCTAAAGCCTATTGCTAAGGAGCCAAAGATATCTGAGATGACTTTAGCAGATCTCACCAAGGCTATTCAAGAGAGTCTTAGAGACAATCGTGCTCCGCAGAACAATCATATGTATCCAAGAAGGGAGCAACAATGGTGCTCAGTATGATATGGACCGCATAGTACTAGTGAATGCCCGACTTTTAGAGTAAAATTCAATGGGAATTGCAATGCATGTGAAAGGTATGGTCATCAAGCTAAGGACTACCTAGTATTTAAGCGTGCGATGGCCAATAGACCAACCTTATCATGGATAGACACACCTCGAGTGCCTGCATTGATGCCGGCCCCACCTCTTGAACAAACAACACAACACATGGTCCCTAGGGCCCAAAATGTTGTTCAAACAACACCTTTACCACCTCCAGTGCTAGGACCGCAACCACCACATCTGAGAATCACTTCAATGAATCAAGTGGGTTGTGAGTCATCTATTGCTTGTTTGGAAGGCTGTGAGGAAGATATAGATCCTAATATCGCCTATGGGATGGATGTGCTTGAAGAAAGTCCACAATACTACATGGAGGACTATTGGGACAATTCAAACCTGTATATCAAGCAACTGCTCTTGCGGCAAGAGGCCAAAATATCAATTACAACCGCTAAGAGACCACCTCTTCAATGCTATGAGTGTGGAGGTCCACATCGTGTAGCCGAGTGTCCTATTAGGCTACAAAAGAATGCCACACTAATGCAAACCAATCAAGCGAGCACGTCTACAATGCCGATACTCATGTGTAATCGATGTGGGATAGATTATTTGATTTGCCCAATGCCAAATAATCCAAATGCACCAAAGATCACGCCATTAAACTTGATTGAAGTTACCAAGGAGCCATCACCAAGTACACCCGTGGTACCAGTAAAGTACTCACACGATCGATGCTCCAAAAAACGAAAATATATTCTTGAGGAAAGAGACATGGCATCAATTACCGAATCTCAAAAAAGAAGAGAACACGAAGAAAGAGATCGCAAAAAGCACGAAGTCAGACCCCAGTTCAAAGACCAACATAGGGACTGTGACGACCCCGTATATATGAACGACGCTAAAGAAGATTCTGATTCAGGTGAAACCATGGGACCAAAAAAGACCACGTAAGTAGATACCAACAAGGATATCTTATAACTGGGTGATGCCATTATCCAAACAATAAAGTAGGAGGATTAAGTGAACCCGACAGTGCAAATTGGTAGTCAAGCAATTAAGGGTTTGGTAGAGATAGTAAAGATTGGTTAACTTACCTTTTTTAAGCGCCTGATTTCACTCCGTGTTTTTTTACGTTTTTAATGTTTTTTAATGTTTGATTGTTTTGATTAAAGTGTGTGAATAGCTTCGAAATGACGTATCACTTAAAGGGCCGCTGTGTGCTTTACAACACAAGATTTCGGGCATCTGACGTTCCATTGGTCCTCAAAATTCGATAGTTAGTCTACGTGTGAACTAAAATTTGGTTTCTTTTTAGGCGACTGAGGCCTACGCCTGAGCGTGAGCTTGGGCTTGGGTCTGGGAGATATTCCCGATCCCGGTACTACCTTTAAATTTTCTATTTTTTTACTTTTTATAAATTTTTTATTTTTTATTATTTAAATTTATAAGGATAAGGTCGCCGCGGCCTGCGCGAGAGCACATAGACACTCTATCTACCTACTTCTAACTAATACACCTACTGTTACACACTAACACACTCTATTAACTCTCACTGATCTACTTCCTACTTACTGTACACAGAAAACTAACAACCTAGTACACAGAGAATAAACACAGTACCTTTGAAACTCCATTAACAAAAAAAACACACAGTATAACACCAAATCCCTCTTCTCAACACACACACCTTCCTTCCTTACCTTTCCTACAATAATAATTGCACCACGGAGAAGCACAAGTGCTACTCGAGCTTAATGCACGGCATTCCCCGGCAACGGCGCCAAAAATATGCGCGTATATCACACATGTCAATGCAAAGAACTTGCCGATACACCATGTGCGAGCTACAAATGGCTCCAAGCACACAACAAGCCTAAACTAGTAAGCTCAAAGATGACGATGGTGTGTCACTCACCACTCTATGCTTGCTTCGTGAGGATTCCTCGCCACGAAGAAGAGGAGACGCCGTGCTCGATCGCTTCGCCGCCGTCGTGCCTTCGTAATGCTCGCTCACACACACACTCCCTCTCTCTCCCTTTCTCACACATACACACACACACACACACACACACACACACAAGGAGATGAAGAAGAAGAAGATGGAGATGGAGCAAGAGCACTCTTCAATTGCACAAATGAGAGAATGAGTGATTTTTAGTTTAGTTGACTTTTATATGAGCTCGGTCCATTCACACTTGGGCACCCATGCTTGGCCAACTAATCCCTTGAATGTTGCAGTTAGAGTGCGCCTCTCATCGGCGATCACTCTTACCCTTTTCCTATTGGACTGACAAGCCCGGTACCTGACTCTACAAGTAAATAATACAACGTTTGTCGTAGGTGATAGGGTGTCCATGAGCCTTGAGGGTTAACAGAGAGACAGGAAGAGGGAGAGATAGAGAGAAACATGGATAGAGAGGATGAGGGATGAAGAGAGAGAGAGAGAGAGAGAGAAAGAGAGAGATTGAATTTGACATCCCCTCTTATAGAACCATTATTGACACTTGACCTAGAATAGACAAGACCTACATTATAGTAGCCAATATATGAAAAAAATCGACACTATCCAAAATTTTATAAATGAAGCTGGTACATCCAATCCTGGTAGGAGACTAAATGAGTCCAAGAATCCATGAGAGAATAGATCTATACCTGCCACCATCCAACATAAGCAGCCAGTTAGAACATGGGCAGCCTTGATGGGAAGACATGTATCCAAACAATCTATTTTGCTTGTTATTGTTGTCACATAGCCCTAAACCCCTTCACTCTCCTTATATGAATTTAGAGGGAGTTTTTTCTTTGCTTCTCTAGAAGGCATGATTCATCTTTTAGATATTTATCATTAATATTTTCCACCATAATTTTTGTCTGGCAGACTTTCCTCTACCATAATTTCCATTGGTACACTCGTTGTTTCATGTTTGATGATGAAGGCTGATTGGCATCCTTTCGAAAAATCACGTATGGCGGAGGGACTGGCTTATTGGGCCATGGGTAGGTAGCATCTCTTGCGATTTTTGGGCTTGCATTCTGAAAGGATGGTATATCCCCCATAGTTTGGTTTCCGATAGATAGCATCATTCCTGTAGTACATTTATATAAACCAAATCTTGTCTATTAGTGGTCTATTCTAGATGCTCATTTCCAAGACTAATTGGAAAAACTCGGCTATACAACAAAACTTTCCTATTAACTATCTGTGAGGGTTAGACACCCTATCCTCTAAATGGATAGAGTTATAGCCTGCGAGGATACAGAGAGAGATATTAAGAAAAAATATTTAGAAAATGTAGGATCGGATACCTATTTTTGGGTTTGTATAGAGGATGAGATATATTTTGCCAAATTTTGGCAGAGTTTTATTTGTATGTGGACCCATTTTTAAAAAAAGTATACCATCCCTCCTTTTGTAGGAGCCTCACATGAGGATTTATGCTTGAAGAGAGTAAAAATAAACCTATCTATCCAAATATATACGTACTTTCTAAGGTATGGTTATGTCACACTTTTTCTTTTTTTATTATAAATTAAAAAACCGTCTTTATCTTCTAACAAAAAATGTATTTGTTTCTATCACATCCCACCTTCCTCTCTACGAATCCTTACATAAGGATATTCTTCTGTGTACATATTAGGTAGCATTTCATTTACAAGTACCTCGTTCACAAGATTACATTAGATTTTGCATACAAGAATTATACACATTTTGCTAATAATTTCCTACTGTCTATATCAATTAAAGAAAGGAAACCTTATGCCTAATTCTGGAAAAACACCATCTGAGTAGACTGAAAGTCTACCTAAGAGCTCGGGGTCGTCATCTGTATGTGTCTTGTTGAAACCGGTTTCTAATGCTTTTCGATATGATGTTGCCAAATAAACCATATACAATATGCTATCTATGAGTATGTTTACCATTATTCAATCAATCATTGTTCAGAAAAAACCTTTTTTTCCTTTTCTATGTCTGTCTCAAACATTATCTTAGTTTTTTTTGAATTTGATATCAAATATAGTTAGCCCATGGTATATCCGATGTCTGCTCTAATAGTTACACCATGTATTCGTTTTCGTATGAGATACCCTGTGTTCCAAAACATCTAGATAAAATAGTGTTCTAGATTATGTGAACAGAGTTTATATTAGACTGAAAACGTGCGTCTATACACATTTATGTAAGCAATTATCCGTTCCCTGTTTCTTCTTCTATTGCATTGCATAGAGTTTTCTTCTCTAAAAAAAGTTTTTCTTTTTTATATACAAAGTACAGTAGTTTACATGTCAAACAATATTTTTGTAAACCTTGCTTACGTACATCAATCTACCAAGCTTTAAACGTTTCATAATGTAACAAGATTTACTGTACTGTAAAGAATTGTAGGTTTCCCTTACCGTGCCATATTCCAATGCTATCAACGCCTATCCCGATTGTGCTTCTGGATAATGAGGATTCGCCAACTGAGATTCCATGTGTGAGGCGCTTATGTAAGATCAGGACAGCTCTCCTTCAAGTAGACATGCGTCCCTTCTTTCAAGCTTGAAGCAGCATAAAGCCACGTTGTCTACGATTTGTGTGTGTGTATGAAAGACAACACCAAGCCACACTATGTGTGTGTGTGTGTGAAAGACAGCACCAAGCCACGTTGTGTAAAGGAGAGCACCAAGCCACGCTACCTACGATGTGTGTGTGTGTGTGAAAGAATTCTTAGTATGAGTGCACAGTCGGTTTTCTCTCTTGCAAGCCCTCTGTGCTTCTTATATGCAGTCCGTCACGCTTATCATTATGATACCCATTGCCTTCGCCAACTATATGCGCCCAGTTTGGGCTTGCCAAATTCGGTGGAGTTATATTTTGTCAACAGGAATCTTCCTTATATGCACATACGCTTTTAATATCGGATTTGGTAGATTATCATTACTGAGAGTAAGGTTCAAAGAACCTGTTATGAATTTTAAAGGATTAAAGTTACTATTTTCAATCTATTTGGTGCCACTCCACATCTTATTGGTTCCCCCCCTTTTTAAAAAAACAACAGATAAAAAAGTTAGAGATAGAGATAGAGAGAAAGCGAGAGACAGAGGTTTTTTCAGCCTTGTGTATCCCCGCATATTACGGGTTTTTAAAGAGAAGAGAGAGAGAGGCCCACCCCCAACCTTGGGAGTATGCCCATTTGGTGGGGGATAGCGCACCAAGTGGACATATCCCCCGCCAATATAAAACTTGAGTTTGTCATATACAACATTTCCCCTTTCTTAAATTATTATCATTTTTACCAACCTCTGGTGTTTGTCTAATTATATTTTACCCAATAGTACACAAAATCACTTCGTATGCTTACCAAAAAACAACACCTTTGGTGACAATTTGTTTTTCCAATGTTTATTGTCAAATAAAACCTTTGTACAAATGTCCTGGTACCGTTTCCATTGGAGGTAAAAATACGACTTTTATTGAAAAAAAGTTCCATACAACTTGTATGAGTTACATATGAAATATGAAAAACTTAATAAGATGTCTCCATCATGTTGTGCGCTGATTTGGTATTTTTCTCCTCAGTCCTTCCTGTCATTTTGTGTTCTCGCCTTTTTGGTTACTCTCATGTATCCAACTCGATTGTTTCAGAGGTTATTATCATATTTTTCTCATAAGTATGTACATCCTGTTCTATTTCTTTTTTATTAGTAAATTCGTCAAAGATCTGAGCTCGAATGTGATACTTGGGAAGTTACCTTTCATTAGAAATTGTGTGATTAATATTATGATATGTGTTCTTTTGAATCCATTTGAAGAAAACATAAAGCTCAGTCTTTGCAAATCATTGAATGCTTAAAATACACATGACGCCTTATAAATGATGGGTAAGATCTACGACACACATACTTTGTATGCCAACTATGTCGGGCGATTACTGGCTGCTTGTATGAATGATACTTGGTGTCCTGGTAATGCATCTTCCTTCCATGCTGTTTCTGTAGTCTATTCTCCGATAAAGGGTCTTTGTAGAATTATTTTCGTGTTTAACACTAGGTTGTTATGGGACACTTTTATGTCCTGTTAAGTGACCATTTTCCTTGAATTATGTCAAGAGTTTCAAAATGGATTTTGAGGTGATATCTATCTAGAAATTTGTCTCATGAGCTGAAAAACACTCGACATTTTTTTGGAATATCAATTCCATCTTTAACCTTGTCCTTGCACAACATTTCACAACCTAAACTGTGTGAAAAAACGGGTCTTGTTTTTGGATTTTTTCAACTTTTTGCAACTATACCACTCTAGAATTCATGTTTGTGATGTCTATAATGCTAGAGAACTATCTTTAGTAGTCCTCAACATGTCCTGATGCTTCTAGGGAGAAATAAATGTTAAAGTTGTAAGTTATGACCAAATTACAAAAATTGTTAAATCCTGTTTTTTAGCCAATTTTAGCTCTTCTATGATTTTTTTGGTGGCTTTCATGATATCCAAATGCAGTTTTGATTTTCTATGTCGCATATTGTAATATAAAGCTAATATTCCTTGAGTTTTGGGGCACCTAATACCCTATTTTGCATAGTAGACAACAATGGTTGATTTTTTCAATTATAGAAGAAAACGAAACATTCTAGTATATCAAGTATAGCTTTTTCAATATTGTTAGTTTCTTGTGACAACTACATGCATTTTTGTAGGTAGTAACCATATCTAGTCATAAGGATCAAATTTGGCTAGATATTGAATAGTTTCTATGGGATTCTACAACTCATAATGTTGAACCCAGTTTTTTCATGTTTGCTGTACTTAACACTTCATCTTTGTCCCCAAGATTCCCATTGGTAAGAGATGTAATATTCTTTTGACATGCTCCATGGCTCCTTATGAACCTAAAGGACAATAGGGAACTAAGAAAACATGCATATATTATTTGTATTGAGCGTGGCTATAGAAACTTTGATGATAGGTTTGCCGAATGGTAAAAATTCAACTTTTTTGTACCTATTTCTTTTGGCAAAACAAAAAATAGTGAGTGATAAGCAATCATATATTCTGATCACCAAACCATTGAAGTTAACTAGGGAATTTATCTCGAGTCCTACAAAAATCCCTAATCTTATTTTTATGCAACAAAACGTAAGAAATGACTGTTTTGATGAAAATGTACTGGTCCATCAACTTTGGAGGCTTGGTGTGACCAAAAAATGAGAAATTTTACAAGTTTCTTATTTTTTACATGTGTAGTAGGCCTTGAACTATAACCTCATGAAAGGATTTTACAAAATGAGTGGATCTACTATGGTTTTGGAGGTTTTTCCAAAACCCTAAAAGGACACTTTTATGTCCTAGTAGGTTACCAACCTAGTGTTAAATATGTAGAGCCAAATCTTGTATGAGTCATTTTTACGAAAATGATATCCAATGGATATATTGTAAAGGGGTCCTCAAGGGACAAGGGTTTGTTATGATTCATGCAACTTGCAATATATGTGTTATTTATGAAAAGAAAATCATCCATATACTGATTAGAGTGTAAGAATGCTAAAAGCATATCATTCCTTTTGAGTCTAGATAATTTTCTGACATATTCTAGCTCAAACCAAGCCAGATATAGACTGCACCATAAAGGAGAACATGAGTATCCCATTCGAATTCCTCTAGTTTGTCGATAAATATCAGATCCTAACCATGAGAAACAATTGTCTAGCACAAAAATATTTAAAGTTTCAAAAAATTCAAAGGAGCATTTTACTTCTGACTTCTTTTTTGTAAGGGTGATTTTACTCCTAGATGGTTTAAACCCTTTGTAGCTTTGTAGATGGGTGATTTTACTCCATCAAGCTATGCTTTCCATGGTGAGGAATTGCCTCATAAAAAGCTTTAATATCATACGTATGAACATCGTAAATTAGTTTGGGGAGGTTTATCAAAGAATCATATTGGTTGTTAATGACCCAATATGCATTTGTATTCACTTTTATAAATGTTTGAAGGTTTTTTTGAAAATTCTCAGTATATTCAATAAGCCCACTAGACAAACCATGTAGGAACTTAGTGATCTTACTAGCCACACGAGAAAATAAACAATCATTGGCATTTGTTATCCATCGGAACTCTGTTTTGTAAATTTTGTAATTTCCCATAATATAGGAAAGATCTCTATTATGAGAAGGTATAATATTAAACTCCTTGCATCGTGTATTAATGATTTCGATGATGGTGTTATTGCATTCATTTATCGGCATGAATTCTGAAGAATTTAATCTATTGTTTACATATAGTCTAATGATTCTTTTACAAATAAAGACAAGAGTTTGAGCTGATTTATCCAAACTACATAAAAAATGTGTTTTTGGATTAATTCAATTTCGTCTAATATATCTTTTCCCATCAACCATGGACTTTGGTTATGCCTAAAATTTGGAAATATAGAGTGAAAGGTTTTCTCAAGTCTTATTTCAATTGAATGGAAGTGAGATTGTGTGCATTTTATGTTTAGTAAATGGCATAATTTATCCCATCCCTTCTTGAATTTGGCTTTAACTGAATGTAGATGTATAGGGACAAGCGAGATATGGTTAAAGCCTTTAGATATGCTATCCCTTAGTGTGTGGTGTCTTATGAATGATGGTTCAGTAGTAATAAAGTGCTTACCATGATGTTCAAATTTCTTTAGGAAATTTCTAAACCGTTTCTGACTCTGGCAAACACAAGGTTCATGAAGATCAAAAGGTTTAGCAAACATATCAAAAGGTTTATCAAGTATTGGCCAACATTATTCGTGTATTTCCATCCAAATTTAATTTGAAAATGCTCAAGATTTTTCTGATTCCAATATCCTTTAACATTTCATCAAAAAAAGTGTGAGGGTGTACAAACTCCATAAATTTATTAATGAAAGTTAAATGAATAAATCGATGTTTCCTTTTATTACCTTGTTTAAACCATTATAACTCATTAGTTCTAGTAATTAAATGTCGTACATTGTCATCTGTATTGTATTCAAGCATCCTTGGAGTTTCGCCAAAGTCCTTAGATCCACAAAATTGTGGAGGTTGTTTTGATGATGATGTTGTATTGCTTGGTGTATTAGCAATACGTTTCAGTTGTTCCCTACTTCTAGAGGGTTTTAAAATTGTTTCGATGGTTAGACCAATTGGGTGGTGTTGAACTCGAGAGAGGAATGGATTTCCTGGTGTATATAATACCAACCCTTTTCCTGCATCAATCAGATGCTCATGAATTGCATAAAAGACTACTACCGCATGTCGAACCTCAATGGGAAAAGCTGTTACCCATCCAATGACAGCATATACTTGTGCGGGCCCAGAAGAGTAAGGAAAGAACCTCGAAAGATTTTGAAATACAAACCAAAGAAGGTGATCAAACCATATGATTGTTGCTGGGCAGTTAGAATCGGGATTCCTCTTACAAGTACACTTGATGAATGGTCTATATGTGTTCCATCAATTTTTCAAGAACTTCCGAACATCGTTTTCTTTCTCGTTGAGTGATAGTCCCTTTGTACGGGCTACCATAGAAGCATTAGAGCACTTTTTATTGTCAATGTCGGACAATTTTATCTGCTTTAGTGTAAAGGGTTAAATTGCGATAGTAGATGTTTTGATTGAAGTGCAGATGTTTTGCATTGTTCTACCACATCAGGTGGTAAACTACAAAGCAAATCTAAAGAGTCAATTGTGAATGGAGCACATTGATTCAGTATCTCAAAATCCCAGAGTTTGTTTTTAAGGCGAATAGCGTCGAGCTCAATTTGTCTGAAAGGAAGTAGCGGAATGAATTCAGAAAAATGTCTCGGCATAGACCTTTCAATTTTTTGAGAAGAAGGGTCCTCGGTTAGGACTAGGGCTTCCTTTTCTTCTTGATCCAAGAGATCTAGATCTAAAAGAGGGTTCACGATCTCTTGAGATTGTCTAATTGCTAGCAGCAGGATAGGGAGATTATTGATAAAATATAGCTTATTGACTATGGAGGGTAGGGATGAAAAATAAAAGTCTAAATCCGAACAGTCCTGAGCATCAATAAAGCATAATGATAGTAGAAAATAATTTAGAGAGTTAATAAGTTGTGTAGGTTCTTTTCTGGAAAGGGCTAAGAGTTTTAACCAGTCATTAACAGATGTTGTTTTTAAGGCAGAAAGCTCTTGTTACTGTATTGCTTTCTTCTCATAGTCAAGGAGACTTTTATGAAAGTTAGTCCCTTTGAAGCATGATAGTAAACATTGTGTTCCACTAGGAGGGATATGAAACCTTTTATCGTCGGAGTATCCAAATCGTGTGAGAGATACAATCCAGCCAACCTGAAGGGTGTTCCCAAAGATAACTTTGTAAGTAGCTATTAATGAAGGCAAGTTCAATATATGGTAGTTTTCCGACCAAGGACAACTCGGGAAATAAAGAGAGACAGATTAAATTTCACATCCCCTCTTATAGAACCATATATTGACACTTCACCTAGAATATACAAGACCTAAATTACAGTAGCCAATATATGCAAAAATCGACACAATCCAAATTTTTATAAATGAAGCTAGTACATCCGATCCTGGTAGGAGACAAAATGAGTCCCAAAATCCATGAGAGAATAGACCTATACCTAACACCATCCAACCTAAGCAGCCAATTAGAACATGGGCAACCTTGATCGGAAGATAGGTATCCAAATAATCTATTCTACTTGTTATTGATGTCACATATCCGTATACCCATTCACTCTCCTTATATGCATTTCGAGGGAGTTTTTTCTTTGCTTCTCTAGCAGGCATGATTCGTCTTTTAACGGTATTTTCCACCATAATTTTGTATGGCAGACTTTTCTCTACCATAATTTCCATTGGTACACTCGTTGTTTCAGGTTTGATGATGAAGGTTGATTGGCATCCTTCTGGAAAATCACGTATGGCGGAGGGACATGGCTTTCCATTGGGTAGGTAGCATCTCTTGTGATTTTTTGGGTTTTGCATTCTCAAAGGATGGTACATCCCCCATAGTTTGGATTCTGATAGATAGCATCATGCCCTGTACTACATTTATATAAAGCAAATCTTGTCTATTAGTGGTCTATTCTAGATGCTCGTTTCCAAGACTAATTGTAAAAACTCGGCTATACAACAACACTTTCTTATTAACTATCGTGAGGTTTGGACATCCTATCCTTTAAATGGATAGAGTTATAGCCTGAGAGGATACAAAGAGAGATATTAAGAAAAACTATTTAGAAAATGTAGGATCGGATACCTATTTTTGGGTTTGTATAACAGACAAGATATATTTTGCCAAAATTTTGGCAGAGTTTTGTTTGTATGTGGACCCATTTTTCAAAAAAGTATACCATCCCTCCTTTTGTAGGAGCCTCACATGAGGATTTATGCTTGAAGAGAGTAAAAATAAACCTATCTATCCAAATATATACGTACTTTCTAAGGTATGGTTATGTCACACTTTTTTTCTTTAATTTAAAAAACCGTCTTTATCTTCTAGCAAAAAATTTATTTGTTTCTATCGCATCCCACCTTCCTCTCTGCGGATCCTTACATAAGGATCTTCTTCTATGTACATATTAGGTAGCATTTCATTTACAAGTACCTCGCTCAAAAGATTACATTAGATTTTGCATACAAGAATTATACACATTTTGCTAATAATTTCCTACTGTCTATATCAATTTAAAGAAAGGAAACCTTATGCCTAATTCTAGAAAAACACCTTCTCAGTAGACGGAAAGGGTACCTGAGAGCTCGGGGTCGTCATCTGTATGTGTCTTGCTGAAACCGTTTTCGAATGCTTTCCGATGCTGCCAAATAAACCACATACAATATGCTATCTATGAGTAGATGTTTACCATTATTCAGCCAATCATTGTTTGGAAAAAACCTTTTTCCCTTTTCTATGTCTATCTCAAACATTATCTTACTTTTTCTGGAATTTGATATCAAATACAGTTAACCCATGGTATATCCGATGTCTGTTTTAATAGTTACACCATGTACTTGTTTCCATATGAGATACCCCATGTTCCAAAACATGCAGGTAAAATAGTGTTCTAGATTATGTGAACAGAGTTTATATCAGACTGAAAACCTGCATCTATACACATTTATGTAGAGCAGTTATCCGTTCCCCGTTTCTTCTTCTAATGAATTGCATAGAGTTTTCTTCTCTAAAAAATGTTTTTCTTTTTTATATACAAAGTACAGTAGTTTACATGTCAAACAATATTTTTGTAAACCTTGATTGAGTCCATCAATCTACCAAGCTTTAAACATTTCATAATGTAACAAAATTTACGGTACTGTAAAGAATCGCAGGTTTCCCTTACCGTGCCGTATTCCAATGCTATCAACGCCTATGCCGATTGTGCTTCTGGATGATGAGGATTCGCCAACTAAGATTCTGTGTGTGAGTTGCTTATGTAAGATCAGGACAGCTCTCCTTCAAGTAGACATGCGTCCCTTTTTTTCAAGTTTGAAGCAGCATAAAGCCACGCTGCCTACGATGTGTGTGTGTGTGTGTGTGTATGAAAGACAACACCAAGCCACACTGTGTAAAGGAGAGCTCCAAGCCACGCTACCTAGGATGTGTGTGTGTGTGTGTGTGTGTGTGAAAGAATGCTCAGTATGAGTGCACGATTGGAATTCTCTCTTGCAATCCCTCTGTGCTTCTTATATGCAGTCCGCCGTGCTTATCATTATGATACCCAGTGCCTTCACCAACTGTATGCGCCCAGTTTGGGCTTGCCAAATTCGGTGGACTTATATTTTGTCAACAGGAAATCTTCCTTATATGCACATATGCTTTTAATATCGATTTGGTAGATTATCATTACTGAGAGTAAGGTTCAAAGAACCTGTTATGCATTTTAAAGGATAAAAGTTATTATTTTTGACCTATTTGGTGCCACTTCTAATTTAGAGGGAACAATGGGTTTTTTTTTAAAACAATAGATAAAAACATTAGAGATAGAGATAGAGAGAAGCGAGAGACATAGGTTTTTTTCAGCCTTGTGTATACCCGCATATTACGGTTTTTAAAGAGAGAGAGAGAAAGATAGATAGAGAAAGATAGAGAGGGGGGTGGGGGGGGGGAGAGGAGAGAGAGGAGAGAGAGAGAGAGAGAGAGAGAGAGAGAGAGAGAGAGAGAGAGAGAGAGAGAGAGAGAGAGGGCGTACCGCCCATTTTTGTGTATGCCCATGGGATTAAGAGAGAGAGAGAGAGAGAGAGAGAGAGAGAGAGAGAGAGAGAGAGAGAGAGAGAGAGAGAGAGAGAGAGAGAGAGGGGGGGGGGGGGGGGAGGGAGTTTGATTTGATTTGATTTGGTATTAACGTCTGCGGGGGGCCAGAAATGACCCATGGGACCTTAAAGTGGTGTGTGTTATTCTCTTTTTGTGTTCTTGTGAGTGTCTTTTGAGGCTCAAGTATGCGGGTGAGGTATGTTCCGAGAGCTGTAGGGGAGGGGTATGTCTTGGATAATAGGTCCACAAAGATAGAACAACCGCTTAGAAGTGGTTGAAAATTATCCCATATGTGAGCGTATTCTGGGCATTCCAATGTCACTTGTGCTTCATCTTCGAGAGCTTGCATTGCACATGATGTGCATATCCGTTTAGAAGCATCAATTTTCAGCCAGTCCTCTGTTTTATTTTGAGAGAGAGAGAGAGAGAGAGAGAGAGAGAGAGAGAGAGAGAGAGAGAGAGAGGGGAAGAGAGGAAGAGAGAAAGAGGGAGAAATAGGGAGGGAGAGATAAAGAGAGGGGGAGAGATAGGAAAGAGGGAGAGATAGAGAGAGAGGAAGAGGGAGAGATAGGAAAGAGGAAAGATAGAGATAGAGAGAGAGAGAGAGAGAGAGAGAGAGAGAGAGAGAGAGAGGAGGGAGGGAGGGAGAGAGAGAGAGAGAGAGAGAAGAGAGAGAGAGAGAGAGAGAGAAGAGAGATGGAGAGATAGAAAGAGGGAGGGAGGGAGGGAGAGAGAGAGAGAGAGAGAGAGAGAGAGAGAGAGAGAGAGAGAGATAGATAGAGAGAGAGAATAGAGAGAGAGAGAGAGAGTAAATAGAGAGAGGAATAGAGAGAGATATGGAGAGAGAGAAAGAGGGGAAACAGGGAGAGAGAGAAAGAAGGTAAGGAGATGAAAATTGGGCTCCAAAGGGATACCTAAGTGACCAGCACCAAGATTACCTTCAAGGCAAGGACGGTTTGTTGAACAAAGTGCTTGCGTTACATGGAGGCATATGCATGACTCTGGGATGGAGCTTCCACTTCGTAGTTCAACTGCACGACCGAGAAGGGAAGAGCGAGAGGGATAGAGAGAGAGAGAGAGAGAGAGAGAGAGAGAGAGAGAGAGAGAGAGAGAGAGAGAGAGAGAGAGAGAGAGACTCAGTGAGAGAAATGGAATTACTTATTGCATAGCATTAAAATTGTAATGTTACGATCAATTGATCACTTAGACGTTGAATGTAGGTGCAACCAACACAAAACAATGGCTACATTTACAATCATAACATATATGTGTGTACATATATTTTTTTTTATACATTTATGTAGGCACTAAGTACGGGAGCATAGCACCCGAAGGTTAGACGCTTCCTCTTGGGTATAGTCCTTTTTTAATTGTGGCATTGCAGTCATTGATCCGCTCATGCGTGGATTACCGCAATGCACCTTTGGTTTTACCACGGTTGATATTGCGATGATATCTAAAGAGGTGTAGTTGACCTTTGGCACTACTAGCCTCTACTTATGTCTACTAGTATGTATATGTATCTACGTGTTTGTGTACTAATATATATATATCCTTTGGGAGAGAATTGTAATGTTACAGTCAATTGATCACTTAGACGTTGAATCTAGGTGCAGCCAACACAAAACGATGGCTACATTTACAAACCATAGCATATGTATGTGTGTACATATATATTTGTTTATGCATATATGTAAGCACTAAGTACGGGAGCATAGCACCCAAAGCTTAGACGCTTCCTCTTGGGTATAGTCCTTTTTTTAATCGTGGCGTTGCGGTCATTGATCCACTCATGCATGGATTACCGCAATGTACCTTTGTTTTTACCACAGTTGAGACTGCGATGATATCTAAAGAGATGGAGTTGACCTTTGGCACTACTAGCCTCTACTTAGGTCTACTAGTATGCATATGTATCTACGTGTTTGTGTGCTAATATACTTGTGTACAATATATTTATAGATGAGTGAGTAGGGTGAAAAGCTTTATCTTATATTGCTCTTTGTAAATTAGATGTCAAACGAGAGAGCAACTGGTGAGGAGCAGCTAGCTGGCTCTCCTTTTGGTTGGTTCACATCTCAGGTGGGCTCCCACCGAGGCAGGACATCACCTCTAGTGGACCCGAGTCTTGAGTCAGTGAGAACAAGCAAAGAAATAAAGAATGTTTCTACGTAGTTAACCCTAAACCATGAGTGTCATAGGTTTTTTTTTGTTATTTGCAGGCATGGCCATCCTACACCTACCCTTCTCAAGTTCCTCCACCTGTCGTAGATCCTAACTTTCAGTGGGCTATCTCTTTACGAGAGCAGTACCTCCATTTGATGGAGGATTTGTTTGGCTACTACACTCTGCAGCAGCAGCTTGCGACCTACAACATTTCTCCGTAGACTACACCATGGGGGAGTCAGGGAGGGACTCCTTACTTATAGAGCCTTGCACCGACAATACCTCCCTATACTCTCCCTTCCTATCGTCCTACTCCTATTCCATCGCAAGGTCCTACTCCCCTTGCATCGCAAGGTCCTACTTCCATGGCATCAGAGGGTCCTATACCACTCCACTCGGCTCGTGCTTTGCCAGAACATCGTCGACGGACTTCCTCTGGCAACGCGCGTTGACGCTTGTCTCATGGCAGCGAGCGCCGTGAGAGACGAAGCGGCAGTGGATCTTGTGATTTTGCATGTTTTGGTAGTGGCGGGGGAATGGAGTCCCCATTTTTAGAGCATGTCACCCCTGATGCAAAGGACGAGGATACTGACGCACCCATGCCAGACACGCATGGACGCTACTACAGGGTTAAATATGGCAGGGAGGTGGATTTTGGCACAGGACAGGATAGGGCATTTCTACGCTATCTACAAATTCTTTTACATTCAACGTGTAAGAAATGTTTTATAAATTTTAGAGGCTAACTACTCGATCATGCACGATACATTGAGGACGCTCTGCTAGCTAGATTTCCAAACGCCCTCGATCAACGTTTTTCACAACAATGGTTGGAGGGCTACATAAAGACATTTTTGAAAAACAAGCAGTCTAGTATGCAGTTGTAGCAGCCAACCAGGTCAAAGATCAAGACAGGATTTACCGCGGTGGAAACATGACAGACGCAGAGTGGGAGTGGGCAATTTAAGAGAAGAGCGATCAAGCTGCAACGGGCTCATCATACAGACAACAACGTGAGGCTCACGCAAGACAAACTCCACGCACTATGGCTAAGGAGGGAAGGGAGCTTGGAAGGATAAATATGTAATATAAGAGTAATTGAATTATAATGTCGATCGGTGATTCTAAAAATTGTAGTTGATGATTTGGTATTGTTATTGCTAAGTTAGGAAAATACCACTCTCTCTTGACCAACTAGAGAGATGGTCAAGTATTGAGAGCGACATTCAGAATTTGATACTTGGCGATGGTTGTTCGAAAACAACCACATCTCTCACGAGCAATCAGAGGCGGTGGTGGGACCACTACAAGCGGTAAGTTTAAACAAGTAATTTTGTATCAATTGTCTTTAGTTGTTGATAGTTGTTGAATTTGGTTTGGGTTTATGTAGAGTCAAAGTAATCCAACATACATGCCTCTGGACAACGACGAGATGGAGGAGGCCGATTAGATAGAAAAATGTTTTGTCCAAACTTTCGTAAAGTTCCAATGTGGCACAATGTATATACAACTATTTACTTTTTATTGTAACTTTTTTGAATAGTTGATCTTCTATATTTTTAATTGTCAATGTAAAGTAAATTTAATTTCAATTCTTTGGTATTTTTTATACTCTTTCAAAAGACAATTGATGTTTCATTGTTTTATGCAGGTCAAAAATAAAGGTGCTCATTTGGGCCACCCAAAATTGGGTGGCCCAAATGAGCACCTTTATTTTTGAATTAGCGTGTAGCGGTAATAAGCGTGGTAATAAACATTGCAACTAAAGCGGTAATACCTGCGGGTATATTGCCATGACTATTACCGCACTTATTGCTGAGAAACCACTATCGCATACATAGCCGCGATTATTTCCACCCCCGCAGATTTTTCTCTCTCCTTTTTCCTTTGTTTTTTTGTGGCAATGTTAGCGGTTATAGACACCTCCTCTTATAGTGTAAGACAGAGAAAATAAGATATGATATTTAGTAGGATTGTACACAAGATGGAAATCTGAGATGTGATGGTAATGAATACCTATAGAGATTTAAAGACTAGATTGTAACATCATTATTTCATAACACAATAATATTTAATGTTTTTTGGAACCATTAATAAACATAAAAGTCAATGCCATATCACCCTCAAGAAAACAGACAAGCGGAGAGCCCAAATAAAGTTTTATGTACAGTGCTCACCAAAATTATAGATGAATCAAGAGCAAACTAGGACCAGGAGCTACATTTAGCTCTTTTGGCATATCAGGTAGCATAGAAAACAAAACTCGCAACAACAATCTCTATTTGGTGTTTGGGATTAATGTCATATTGCACATAGAATTCTTAGTTCCCACACTAGGAGTAGCCAAAAATTTAGGATGGATTGGACATGAACAGTCGGAGATGACTATTTGATTAATGAGGTTAGATGAATTGAAACTCAAGGCTATTGCAACCATCTATACACAAAAACAACAAATTAAAGGTTTTCATGATCAACACATAGTAAACGAGGATTTTCAAAAGGAGGACTATGTATTAGCCTATACCTTGAATCATCACTCCAAGAAATTTAAAAAGCAAGGAAATGGCCCATTTGTGATCAACAACATATCACCTAGTGCAGCCTGATGTCTAACTGGATCAATGGTTGCAGCTTAAAGAGATCATTTACCGCTCACTACTAACATGCTAGGCAAGATTCATCAAGCAAAGAAATGGAAGAAAATTTCTCAAGCCATCCACGACCATGTCCAGGAGGAAGCAAATTTGTTGATTTTTAAATCGTAAAGAATGGCACAACACAGCTCCAATTCGACAATTAAAAACCCCATCTCCTCCTATCGAGGCAATTTAGACAGGGCCAAATTGTCTTGATGGTATGGATATACGGATCAATATATAGCTAACACATGGATCAACAGAAAGAGAACTTGTAGATATGGATGCACATAACGATTCCATGAAGTATTCGACATACCTCACGCTATCAGATGAGATATTTATACCAATGAAGATCGAGCTGAGAGCAACCAACAAAGGCACAATGGTTAGCTTAGGACAAGCTAACATATCAATCAACATTGACGCAACCACTGTCCACATCAACTCCACATAATGGACAACAATGATCTCAATGAAGCACTTATCTTAGGAGTCTCGTGGTGGATACAAACGTATGAAGCCATTCAAGATTGGCGATATGACACCCTAAAGTTCAATCTGCGCACTAGTCCTGTAATTGGACACTTAAGTGTCCTGTTTTCCTTCCAAGTTTTGGCAATTTATTTGTCAAGCTAGAAAGAAGTTTTTTATACCTTATTTCTACCATAGGTTTTTTATGAGGCAAAGAAAACATTGGATTTTTCTCCATGTCAATATACAATCCGTATAGATAGAATTCTGGTAAGTTCTAAGTCATAAATTTTAGTAAAATTTCAAGCTGTTTTGCCAAAAAAATCATAAAACTCTTATATCTTTTTTTAGAGATAGCCTTTTTTATATTTATAAAAGCCAAGTGTTAGCACTTACTGTTACAAAACCATGGAATGCACTTTAAAGACAAGTTTCCAAGTCACACGCAAGTCATAGACATAATTTCATACTTGAGCACGTGCTAAATAAGAGCATAATTTTGGTCTTCCAAAGGTCCCCTTATGGAATTGGGGTTGTTTTAGTGTAATTTGACAACTACAAATGACTTTATATGTTGAAACCAAGAAACTACGTATTTTTTGGGCTCCTTAACTCAAATAAATCTCATTGCTTGAACTCTATCTTTAATATTTTATCATGCAAAAACTCTTGAAAATCTTGAGTCTCTAGAATAACATTAAAACCAAGGTTTTGGACACCCCAGTTGTGTATGTACCACGTACTTTGATACAACTAGTTGATCTACATAGAAAGTTAGATATTATTTGCGGTTTCGAATGCTTATGTCTCAAGAATGAAAATATCAAAATTCTCTCTTATGCAGTTTTGAATATTTTAAATAATCCAATAATTGTTGCATACCAAAGCCCTTCTACTTGCCACCTTGAGTCCTCAATGGAAAGGGTAAGCAATGTATCACTTTCTAAAACTCTCAAATACATCAAAAACATATTTTTCTTTGTATACAACGATATGAATGAAATGGCTATATCAAACACATAGAACTTTCCATTATTTCATATACTCCCAAGTCAATTTTTTTGAACGTGAAACTTTCAATTATCTATAGCAAAACTGTGAAATGACACCATCAATCATAGTCTTACAAGGGTCAATTTGATGAGTATAGTTCTTCATCATGGTAGATTCTAAAATGCAAGGTTATATTTTTAAAAGATCCTCTAGTTAACATATCTAAGCATATCAAGAGGGTTTTCTTAAATAAACCGTCTAATGCAAGTAGCATTTAATTTAAATTTATAAAAAAAGGACACTTAAGGGTCTTCTTTTGGTACCAAACTAGTGTTAAGGGCACCTCGTATGTCACTTCATTGGCACCAACATATCATTTTTGGAATGTGGACCAAGTACAACTAGAATCACAGTCTGCATTGCGGCCTATATAACCTCACAAATCCAAGGAAAATAAATCAAAAAAGTTTGGATAAAGAAATCAATAATGACAACGAGCCTAAAGCAGATGTGGCTACCCAAGCCACCAAATTCAAAGGAGCCTTCCATCTCAATCCAGCCACATTCCATAGGAAACGGAATCCTCAATGCGGTTATACTTGGAAAAAGAAATCCACACAGGAGACCAACACTTTATTTAGTTAACCCAAGTACAAATAGATTTCAGAATCCAAATCAACCAAACCACCACCAATAACCAATAAACCAACTTAGCAATAGAGACCCAAGCAACCAAAACGCAACAACCTTGGCAATCTGCACAACCAAACTACACGTGGGTACAAAAAGCTATGCCTAGCGAAATGATTACCCACCAAAAGTACTCACAAAACCAACCATCAAAGAATGATCATGAGCATGCCATTTACAAAAGCTTTTTTTAAAACAACACAATTTAGATAGAACCTTGCCAATGAAAACCTTTGCACAATTGGTTCATTATCCGCCTAATGCACATCATATTGTTACCCAATTCCGTGTCTTCCTTACACATAATAGGGACACATTCCACGGCCTTGCATAGACATGCTGTTTGTGCCCAGGCACATTGCACAAACCTTCGTCTGGGATGACTCAGGATGGGAAGTGGGGAGTAATAGTAGCTTGAGATGCTTGTTGCAAGATCTAAAGCTGCAAGATGATGAGTGTTTTGTCACTAAAATGTTTTTTTTTCTTTTAGTAATATTTAACTCTTATTAGGCATACTAATGAGCCATAACAACAAATCTTGACAGACATGATGTCTAGAATTAGAGTATATATATAGAGTGTATGGAATAATTTTGGCTAAATTATTGACCAAATAATACTAATTTTTAGTAATTTTCTTATCTTTTTAAACTAATAAGGATCAAAAATTAAAAAACAAAGCTAGAAAATGAGGAATGAAGTTTTGAAAACAAACATTTGAATTTGCAAAGCAAGAGCTCAACACTCAACACTCCGCGTAGGCAGGGAGAAAATAGGAAAAATTGGGAAGGATAGAGATCATTTGCATTCTATCACACACACACACACACAGCTTTTGAGGTAGAGCTATAAGCTACCAGTTTTTCATCTACTACGGACACTCATAGGCCTCTTACCCCACCAGATTTCATAGGTATGAACCTTAACTAAGCAAGATCAATTGTGAATGGTTCAAAAATCATCAAAATATCTGCACAAATCAAATGTAAGATAGGGATTTTGTAAATTTTTAGGGGCCCATCAAGATATCAAATGATATCGAGATTCAAAAACATTTTACCAATGAATTCCCCACAAAGGGCAAAATCTTGCCATGCAACCACAGTCCACAAAGAGGATGGAACATGGATCACGATATATCCATGTTCCCCCATTGCCAAAATCAATCATTTTTTTGGCTGTGAGATCCGCACGCCGCCGCTTAACCATTGTTCTTTGAGAGATTTCAAATGTTGCTTGTGATCCATGTACCCTAAAATTCAAGATGTGTGCAAAATTGGACCCACAACTAGATAGGACATTGGGGGTAGCACCCTGCAAATTTGAGAGGAAATGTACATAGGACAACCACAAAACCTTGGTAAAACAAAAAACCAGTTTGCAAATTGAGATTTTAATTTAGAGAGATATTGGTATTTAGTGGGGTGTACACGAGATGGGAATTTGAGATGTGATGGTAATGAATACCCATAGAGATTTAAAGGATGGATTGTAACATCATTATTTCATAACACATCAACATTGTATGTTTTTTTGAGCCATTAAAAAACATAAAAGTGAATAAAGTACATGTCTTTATTCGATGGTCAAGTACATTATTTATTGTTGGCTTCTTAAAAAGTGGTAGACATGGTTAAAAAATGTGCGAAGGAAGTGAAAAATAAGCTACTTCTTCCCATCAAGCATGAAATTCACATGAATGGCCTGGAACATCAATAATCATCAATTAGAAACACTATAAAAATCTCATCAATATTATCATTAAAAGGTTTAACAAATATATTGCATCAATGAGGCTTCAAGTAAAGCTTACATCAAGAGGTAAAGGGAACAAAACTCCATTGGCTTCTAGTATTAGACGAACTTGTAGCTTCACGTAAGGTAAGAGGATGGTTATAAGCAGCGTTTTGGTACTCATTGTCCGGTGGAAGAAACCAATGTAGTTTGCTATCACTATTTGCAAGATTTATGGCAAGGTATCTCTGTCCATTACTCAATGATCGATCCTCGGACCAGACAAAGTTGTAATCAAGAGGATCAAACTCTGTTAATATGACCTATGTAGGACCAAAAATAAATATTTATAAATATTCATTTGTTGAAATGTGATAAACAATTGGTGGCTCACATATAAAATATTATTCATAATTAAAACTATAGGTTAGCATGAATAGGAAGTGCAGTGGGCTATGTGATCTCATATGATTATTCAAGAAATAAGAAAATGTAAACCATACCTTATCTCCTGGTTTTGTGGATCCTTTTAAAGCTTTTCCATTCATCTTACTAATGATAAAGAATGAAGAGTTCGAATCTTCGAGTGGACTCGCAGCAGGCACTTTATACCAAACCTAAGGCCATCATCAAGTAATATGTCTAATTATGTGTACAACGGTGGAGTGTGTACATAAAAATATAAAATCATATCTAAAAAATTACTTTCATAATCCCAATGTTTGAAATGCTCTAGCTATACACCTTAACATGACAACATAATCAGGTTAATTTGACAAAGTTGTCACACGTCATCTTGAGATTAATGAGGCCCATCTAATCAAATTTTGAAGAAGAGGTGGAAAAAAAGGTCTGACATGTATAGATCTGTTTCTAGTTTTAATGTTCTATTTAAAATGTCTCTATTTCTTTAAATGGGTGGATACTTGAACACATTAGGGTCAAAATATAAATGTGAGGTACACCCTCAATGCTTGCAACAAGTTCAAGATTCACCTAGAGACGCTTCTCAAGATTGCCCCTAGTCAAAGAATGGTGGCATCAATTGATGCATTATTTTTACTACTATAGAGTTTAGAGTTACTCAAGTTGAGCTCCTCCTCACCTTTGGGACCATAATGAATTTGTAGGAGAATTTGCTTGGACTATTTTCGTGACATATCAAATACAAATTAATTCGTATGGCTATCCAAAAACCATATGTAGCTAGTTCTATCATTAGATTGCAGTTTTGGAAGTTGATGGAAGTTTTGTGACAATTTGTAACATATAACATAGCTAGTTTTTTTATTTTTTAAGAGAAAAAGTAAGTGTTTACTTTAGAGGGTTGATAACATGGAAAGAGGAATGTACTACCTCTTGCACTCCATTTGTGTTTGCTTGATTGACTCCAACTACTCCAAGCTCGTTATTGAAAGAGCCCGCACCAGAGGTGAATGTTACGTCCGTATGAGGTGGTTTAGCAACAAGAATCTGGCTAACCCATTGTGATTGGAGAATATAGGCCTTTGGAACTGGAGGCATGACATACATTAGTTGATTTGAGTCTTTCATAATTTATTATCTGTGAACCCTCTCTATCAAGTGTGTTTAAGGTCCTTGTATATACAGTGGATCGTTCATGAAAAAACCCAATGGTATCCTTGATACTGATATCCATTATTTCAAGCCCAAGTGAGGAAATGAGAGAGACAACGGGGAGAGATCGAGTTACCGAAAGCCTCGAGGGTCCACGTCCCTGTAGCAGAGGAGGAGGAGGCGTTGAGAATGGCAGCAACACCCTCGCCTGGTTTTGGAGCGGACGCCCCAATGCCAAGCCTCAAGGGCATCTGAAGAGCCACCGAGAAGATGGTCACGTACTCCGACGAGGAGGAAACTGCGCGCAGTGTCCACGCGGTGGTCAGGGTGGTGTCTTTAGAGCGATCGTACTCAGTGAAGAGAGACACTACACAATCAATATTACTTCTCATGCCTGATACTAAATCGAGATCATATAAACCAAAAAGCTATACTTCACTACAAAGCAAGGCGCTCTACTGATCCCAAGCTAGGCGCTCTTCTGTTGGTGAGGGCTCTACTGATCCCAAGCTAGGCTCGTAATGGGAGGTCCAGTTTCATTTCGTGCATGATCATATATGATTAGCTGTGAGTGATGTACGTAACAGTAACAGTACATGAGAAGGCGTGGCATCGGCGTCCGCTTGAGAGCCGCCTTAGAGCCGTTGTTGATGAGGGCAAAACGCTGGATTGCCTGCCTTGTCCTCCGTTAAATCTCCACCAGTCGTCCTTGTACCACACCTGCAACTCGTGCAGTTTCTCTCTCTCTCTCTCTCTCTCTCTCTCTCTTTTAGCTGTGAGTGATGTACGTAACAGTAACAGTACATGAGAAGGCGTGGCATCGGCGTCCGCTTGAGAGCCGCCTTAGAGCCGTTGTTGATGAGGGCAAACGCTGGATTGCCTGCCTTGTCCTCCGTAAATCTCCACCAGTCGTCCTTGTACCACACCTGCAACTCGTGCAGTCTCTCTCTCTCTCTCTCTCTCTCTCTCTCTCTCTCTCTCACTCATGAACACACACATTTCACACACTCCTTCATTTATACCTGAAATGGGTTATCACTGTCTTCCGCTTCCAGGATGCGGAACAGTGTCGAATGGTGTGATTCTAGGGCGATATTGTGTGTGTGTGTGTGGTGTGTATGGTGTGTGTGTGGTGAGAGAGAGAGAGAGAGAGCTCTTATAAGTTATGCCTTCTAACAGCAGAAACTCGGATATGCTGGCTGAAGCTGGGCCTGTAAGGCTACTTATACATACAAGGAAAAGTGCGCGACTTGGGATGATGGAAGTTACTGAGCAGTGAATTCCAGCTCACTGCATTATAACTTCTAAGGATAAGAACATGTGCGCGGGTACTAGTGTGTCATCATCGATTCCTCACGGGCCTTGTCAGTCAATATAGCAGGTGATGTGGCCCTTCTCTCACGAACGGCCGCGTGGCGCCCCGTCATATGACTTTCAAAAGTTGTCACATGGAGTACGTATAACTTTCAAAATTGTCCTTTGAGTCATATTGTCACATGGGCCAATTCCATTTAGCAGTGCATGGAGAGAACAGCAAACATATGATCAACAATCTACGTGGCAGGGCCAGGGAGCGCATCTCTCCAAATGCAATCACCTATGCTTGCTTCTCGAAGGCACGTGGCAACTTGCAAGACGCTGAGATGGGCAAAAGAGCTCATGATGATATTGTTAGTTAGGGGCTGTTGAAAAAAACATTATGCTTGGCATTGCCTCCGTCGACACGTATGCCAAATGTGGCAACGCCACTGGGAAGCGAAACTAGGGCATCGCTCCATATGCAATTACGTATGCGTTCCTCTTGAAGGCATGTGGCGCTACGCAAGACATTGATATGGGTAAACAAATTTACGATGATATTGTTAGTCAAGGGTTGCACAAAAGAGAATTTGTGCTTGGCATTGTCTTGGTCGACAAGTATGCCAAATATGGTGTACTTCAAAAAGCACAGAAAGTGCTTGTGGAGCTTCTTGTATAGAATGTTGACTCTTGAAACACACTAATTGCAGGATATGTAGAACACAGATAGGGCGAGGAAGATGCGATGTACTTCAAAAAACACAAGGAGTTGACTATCCGGAATGTTAACTCTCAGAATGCACTCATTGTGGGATATGCCAAACATGCGCAGGGCCAGGAAGCTCTGGACTGTTCTTAGTTGATGCAAAGCAAGAACATCTCTCCAAATCCAAGCATAGCATCTATGCTTGCGTCTTGAAGGCATGTCGCAATTTGGAAGATGCTATGATGGGCAAAGAACTCATCGTGATATACTATTTGATGAAAAAAAATCCTCATTAGTATTTTACTATAGCTTGAGAAAATAAATTGTCACAACAAGGCCAACCAAGCTTGTCAATGAGATTGTAGCTAGCAGATGATGGCCAGATGCAATAAAAAACAAAGTTGAGGGCATGTGGATTACCTTTAAATTCAGAGAGAAGCTTCTTAAAAAGGCGATTGCTTATGTGATTACTTGGTTGGCCTAAGGCCTTTTTATCAAATGAGCCACCAACCTCCTCCGCATTTTTGAGTTCTCTGACGTCAGATCAGGTTCATCATATATATCCTACAATCAATCGAACATTGGAAAATTTGCACAACTTTTCAATCCCAATTGCATGCATGTTTCTCAATATCGGTGCTAATATAAGGCTTCTCAAAATGTCAATTCAAGGGCATAAGAAGTACCAGTCTTTGCTTCTCTTCGGTTGAGGTCTAGGCCATCATCTTCGGCACTGAGAAATTTCTCTCTCTTTCTCTCTCTCTCTCTCTCTCTCTCTCTCTCTCTCTCTCTCTCTCTCTCTCACACACACACACACACACACACACACACACACACACACACACACACACAACAGGAGGGTCTAGGACCACCGACGACAATTGAATTGTCAAGATTATTTCACAATGGCATATCATAACACTAGTTGCGGTGCCACCCATGCCATCACTTGACAACCCGATCCCCTACATGCTCTCCTACAATAGTGCCAAGGCAAAAAGTTTTTCTTTCTGATTGGATAAGTACATGCACTCACTAGAAGGATTTTTACCAAGTCAATATGATACACAATAGTTGATTACTTCAAGAAGATGTATATTCAAGATGGAAACACGTTATTATCGCATACATTATCGGCATTATTACCTCAAACATTACTGTCCTTGCTTTGGCACTAAATATTCAATTTTGGGTACTTTTGTCATAAAGAATGGACAAAAAATGGTATTGAGGCATGAAACAATGGTTATTTTGGATAGCTTAGCTTGCACAAGGCATCGGGCTACTCCATCCCCAATGATGGCATGTACAAATTTGAGTTGTGAAGCCACTTGATAGTTTGTTCAACAAAGCTCTTCTTTTCCAAAAGAATCATCATTTTTAAACTAGAGTTATTGGCTTTTATACCTAAGGCTTTAAAAGATGGCCAATGGTTAGCTACTTTGGGTCTTGAGTACATAATCACACATTTACAGCTCAACTCAAGGATCTATAGCTCTAGGATCAATTTACATAGTTTCCCAAAAAATAAGATACAATATGTCAAAAATGTGGCTTTGGATTGTGTGTCTGACTAGGAGGGTGCATGTGAGCTATTATGGCCAAACACTCCCCCTTCCTAGCCGATGCACGTTGGTGCAAGCAAAGTTGGTTCGAGCTAAAGGTGGTTCCAAGTAGTGCAAAGAGTCCCTACAGGTGTGAGGTCAAGTGTTAAAGATGGTATGCAAGGCCTGGGTAGGCAAGAGATGGTAAAAACGTATGCATAATGTGGTTTTTTGGGCCCAAAATGGCTCAAGAAAGGCCAATTGGGAAAGAGGGTTCAAGTGTCTGAAGGGCCATTCTAATGCCTGGGAAAGTAAAGACCATATTAGGTATTTTGGTAGAAACCCCTCATTAATTATGGGGATCTCCAAATCGATCAAATTCGTGTAATTTGGGAAATTTTCACTTAAAGTTTTCGATGTATGGTTGGTAAAAAGAGTGAAAATCTTATAGGATTGTGGTGTTCATAAACACCAAAACAAGAGTACACACAACACATGAGTTTGAAGAAATACTATTGATTAAATAAAACAAAGAAAGGTACAACCAAAGACCCTGTTTTCAAAATTGACTATTAAGTCACAATAGAAGCTGCACATATCTACTGAAAATTTGATACCGTATCCAAACTTTGATCCAAGCGTGATTGATGTGAACGATCAAGGCCTGCTTTGGGTTTTAGAGCATGCCTTTCTAGGATCTTAAGTCTAGAAAATGGTCCTTCTTTGCTGGGTCTCCAGGATCAAACAATTGTATCTACAGTTTCCCACACTTGTGGGTCCTTATAGTTGACAACCCAAAAACCTTTCCAAAAGTTAGTGTAACCTTGAGCATCTGTCATCCCACCCTTTCTCGCGCAAGGTGCCAAATATTGAATCAAATTTCTTTTTTAGTTTGGTGATGTAGGCTCATTATCAATGTCGGATAAATCCCTATGATATTATTACTTTTCCAATCTCATCAATTACCTTACTCCAATAATCTATCAAAGGTCTATAATATCATGGCACACTTGAACCACTCCCTAAATTTTTCCAAAACCTTATACAGTTCTTCAGCCCTGAAATCACTTCTTCATAAGCCTTGACATACTTCATCATTGGTACCAAAGGTGGATCTCCATGTGGTAACATTGGTTTGCCTTATGTATCTATTTTCCAAAGACGAATACTTCCACTCCAACTTGACACACCTACATGTGCTTTATAATGCATCATTGGTGTCTCCTCTTGCATAAATTGAAGTGGTTTGGAATGTCCAACAAGTATGTCTTTTCCATCACAAAGATATTTCTTGAAATCAGGGACCTATGTAAACAGAATTGGAGCTGGAGATGAGGATGAGCTATTTCGCCAGCAGAGTATGTTTGGGTTACTCTCTACTTCTCTAAAAACCTACTGAACATCGCATCTATGTCCTCATGTGTATGCCCGACCATCAAAAATCCTAGTTGGATAGTTTTGTAAACCCCTCTTGCAACAAGCATTGACAAATAGTCGAATAAATATTGATTTTTGTTTTCCCCTGCACAATTATCTAGTTGTAGTAACAAGTTCTCTGGTAGATTTTGAAATGTTGACCTTCATTCCTCTTCTGCAGTTTCTGATGGTTGCACAATGGGCTCTTTTCCATCACACAAGTTGTGGTAGTCCAAAGCATCCCTTGAGTTCAAAGCATGTAGTAGTGAAACACTACTCCTTGGAAGCCCATTTGTTACTAGATCCCCAAGAGGATGCTTATCTATCCTCTCTAGGTTATGTAAACAATTAGCAATTGAGCCAATTGTAATATTTGGATAATCTGGCCACTAACCCTTCAAGACAAAGTGTCGGTAATGAATTTCTCCATGTCCATGAGTTATCATACTTATCAATGCCACCTGCAAATTGTATCCTGAATCCACACCCTTAAGAAAAATACGTATTCGAGGAATGAAAGTCTTCTTTTGATCCATCTTATCATGAATATATTATGCAAACATATTTTTGTGGTTGAGTTTTTGAATATGTGCACCATGCATAATATAATCTCCTATAGCTCTTTTGTTGTGCCATGTGAATTTCTCTCTCTCTCTCTCTCTCTCTCTCTCTCTCTCTCTCTCTCTCTTTGAAGAGAAGAGCTCTCTCTTCAAGAGAAGGTTTAGCTTCTAGCCTTGCTTTGATTGAACTAAAAATATTGCACTAAGAGAACTCACTCGTCGTTGTTAAAGTGACGCGTGAGTATTTTTTGTTACAAATTCTACCAAAAGAGGACTAGGATAACTTCTTTACAACCCATTTGGTCAAGTGTCATGTTGATTTTGTTTAGAATATCTACTTGTTTCTACGTCGATGGAATCACTAATTGCGTCTCTCTTGAGCCATCTAGAAGTGTTCTACTTCTATGTGGCATCTTCTCAGAGTTTTTATTCACAAACTCGTTTAGCAATGCTCTTGCTAAACTAGTATGTTAAAGTCCTCTTCTCAATGTATATACGTTCCCAGGCACACATGGCGCACACCATTTTCAAAACTTTCCTTGTAGCGATAAAATGATGTCTTTGGTATTCCATGTAGCTCATACCATGCTCTACAACAAACAATAGATCCATTTAGCCTGCATTGATATCGCATCTTCTCATCTTTCTGATAGCAAAGAAAGAACATCATAAACATAATTAGTGTGTGCTTTCTAAGACTGTCTCCAAAATTCTTTGCAAACTGACAACATTTTTGTCCACAACAATCAATGCATGAAACCCTTTGAATTGACTCGGATGAGAGATAAAAGGTAGCAGTCGGTGCTACTTTTGCTTTTTGAGTCGTGTTGATGAAAGGTATCGTCTCTTCCTTGACAAAGGGACAACGTTACTCCCATCAAGATTTTTTCGAACATTATCATCATTGGATGCATCCTCACATCTATCATGCTTACCATCAATATGAACAAAGCGTTGTAATGGGCTCCCATTCAACATTTTTGTTTGCTTGATGGGCCACTTTAGCAAAGTGATACTACCCACTTCAACCACATTCTTAGTGATTGCATTTGCCCTTTCAATACCCACACCCACAAAATCATTACCAAGTTCTTGAAAGTTGACATAATCATGTGGAAATGCATATAATATGGTCCCTTCATTTACAATCTATATCATTGTGTCATCCTTTAATAGGACCTTCTAATTTCTTCAAAATTCTTGAATCAATGTTTCAAATTATGGGCTTGTTATAGGTATTGCATTTATAACTAGAGGATCAGATTGATTCCGTTGTTCATCACCACTATAACAGTTGTTTTTGTCAATTAAATTATCATTTATTATGAAAAATTGCAAGAGAAGCTTAGGCCTGTTGAGATGTAGAGAGAAAGAGAGAGAGACGAGACAAGAGACACACCATATACGCTCCCAAAGACTGATTCATATTGAGGACAAGATACAAATATATAGGTGAGACCAAGTTGAGTAGAGTGAGCCATATATAGCTCCAACACCCCCACTCAAACAAAGGTCTCTAGCTTTGGATGAAAAAACCCTTGGGGAGTTCAAGGGAAAAACCCAAGCCCCTATACAATGTGAAAATATGAACCAGCGATGATGATGTGAAAGTGAATTGTGCATCTATGTACAAATATTCAAGTGACTTAGAGATCACAATGTGCAAATGTGGAGTGTGCATAGTGCATGGTACCTAAAAGATTACAATGTCATATGTACAAAGCTATTACAATAGCAAAGAAGCTAATCTAGAAAGAGTGAGGCCAAAGCAACTCCAAGCTCCGAGCGCAAGAGGATGAAACGTGACTCGTTGAGGCCTTTGGTCAAAATATTTGCAATCATCTGGTCACTTAGACAGTGTTCAACCATAATGGTTCCTTTGCGTACTTCATACCTGACATAATGATAATGGACAGCAATGTTCTTTGACTTATTATGTTGAACATAGTCTTTTGCAAGACTAATAGCACTTTGGTTGTCACACCGCAAGGGTGTGCTAGAAAGAGGAGAGTGACCAATATCAACCAGCATTTGTCAAAGCCAAATCAACTCACGAGCTGCAAGTGATGCCACAACATATTCTGACTCAGTCGTAGAAACTGCAACACAACATTGTTTCTTGCTAGTCCAAGAAACAAGACAACCATTTATAAAGAAGAAATTTCCACTAGTAGATCGCATAGATAAATGTGAGCTTGCCCAGTCTACATCTGTGTAACCCAAAAGAGAAAGAGATTGCATAGAATCCGATGTGAGTTGTCGTCGATAGACTAAACCAAAATCTGTAGTGCCTTTCAAGTATTTCAATACATGCTTTGCAATAGACCAATGCTTAAAACAAGGACATGCAAGATGTTGTCCAAGATAATTAGCAGCAAACAGAATATCAGGACGAGTGTTCATGCCAACAAACTAAAGACATCCAATCAAGTTAGCATAAGGTTGATTTGTGACAAGTTGACCGCCATTGTCAGAAGTGTTCTTCATAGAGCTCGCAAGACAAGGTGTGTTGGCTGAATGTGCAGATTCCATACCAAATTTTTGAATAGTATCTGCAATAAACTTTGACTGTCGAAGAAATAAAATACCTTTTGTACGGTTCCGTTGGATTTGAATGCCAAGACACGAGTGAATCTCTCCAAGATCCACCATATCAAATGCAGAAGACAATAACTTTTTCACTTGCTGAAGAAATCCCAAATCATTGGAAACAAGGATGGTATCATCCACATAAAGAGCAAGAATCACAAAACTGCTACCTTGGCGTTTTATGTATAAGTTGGGGTCTGACGAGCAAGAGATGAATCCTTTAGAGGTGAGAAAAAGATCAAATTTTGTATACCAGGCTCGCGAAGCTTGTTTGAGACCATATAGTGCCTTATGGAGTTGAGCAACAAGGTCTTCTTTACCTGGAATAACAAACCCTTCTGGTTGTTCCATATAAATTTCCTCTTCCAAGTCACCATTAAGAAAAGTAGTTCGCACATCCATTTGATGAGCTTCTAAATCAAATTGAACAGCAAATGCCAATAAAACTCGAACACTTGTAATGCGAACAACTGGTGAAAAAGTCTCTTGATAATCAACACCAGCTACTTGGGAGTAACCTTTTGCAACTAAACGTGCCTTGAACTTGTCAAAAGATCCATCTGCTTTTACTTTTGTCTTATACACCCACTTACATTTAATAGTTGTACAACCAGGAGGTAATTCAGTTAGTATCCATGTACCTTTAGAGATAAGAGAATCGTAGTCTGCTTCCATAGCCTCTTGCCATTGATCCTTTTGTGGTGAAGAGATAGCTTCATCATAAGTAATGGGATCTTCGGAAGGAGAAAAAGAATTATCAGCAATATCGTCATCATAAACATGACATGAGCCATGTTCAAAATCAATAGGCAGATCAACAAAAATATCAATATCATCATTGGCAACATTCGAAATGGATGGTTGTGAAGAGGAAAGTTTCTCAATAGGAAGAGTTTCATCTTCTGAAAGAAATGGAAAAGCCTGAAGCAATGATTTAGTATCATCAGAATCATCCATGGACCATGAGCCTCCCATAAGTTGTTCGTTAAAAGTAGCATCACGATTCACAATTACTTTCTTGGAGGAAGGGTCACAGAATTTGTAGCCTTTGGAAGTGTCAGAATATCCAATAAAAATAACTTTAAGACCAGGAGCATCAAGCTTTGTTCGTGTTTCTTTGGGAACATGAATATAAGCAATACATCCAAAGGTTTGAAAATGAGATACAGAAGGAATGTCACTTGTCCATGCTGTGATGGGTATCTTACCAGAGGGTGCATTAGTAGGAAGATGATTCTGAATAAATACTGTTGTCAAAGTAGCTTCAACCCAAAAAACACGAGATAAGCCAGAATGAATCAACATACATCTTACAACATTGAGAATAGTGCGATTCTTTCGTTCAGCAACACCGTTCTGTTGAGGCGAATATGGAATAGTGTGTTCATGATGAATTCCATTGTCAGCACAGTAACTCACAAAATCTCGAGAAACATATTCATCTCCATTGTCACTACGAAGCTTCTTAAGGCAACGACCAGTTTGAAGTTCCGCAGCCTTGTGGAATTGTTTGAAAACAGATAAGGCTTCAGATTTTTGTCTAAGTAGAAATACAGTCGCATACCTTGAGAAATCATCAATGAAAGTAATGAAGTAGCGATATTGTGATCTTGAAGAAGGTAGAGATCCACATATATTAGTATAAACAAGATCCAATATGTCATGAGAATGAGTTGTATTTGAAAGAGGAAAGGGTTTACGATTGTGTTTCCCAAGAGCACAAAATTCACAAATTCCCATATGGGGATGGGCTTTAAGATCCATGCCATGAACAAGATCACGACGTTGAAGATCAAGGAGTTTTGAGAAATCAGCATGAACAAAATGGTGATTCCATAATTTGCAATCATGATCACCTGGAGCAGTGACAACATTTGCTATAGCATCATTGAGAGAGAGTTCAAACAAATTACCGTTTCGAGGAGCAGTGGCTATAGTCTGTCCATCTTTCTCAATTCGGCATTTGGTATGATCAAATCCAACAAACAGACCAAGATCAACAAGTCTAGAAAATGAAAGAAGATTACGTTGAAGATCTGGTACATGTAATACTCCTCGCAAAATTCGAGTGGAAGAATATAAGGTACCAAGATATAAGTCTCCAATACCCTTAAACCTGCAGGCTCGCCTGCTTTTGCGATGAGGTAGACGATGCAAATGCACAACTTTGCCGAGCTATAGCGGCCCGAGCGGAGTCTCTGTCCGCCCTGCAATGCAATGCATCGCCAGGAAACGCAACTCTCTGTCCACCCACCGGGGCGGCTGCTATGTGCAGCAATGGCGCTTTCTGCTACAGCTCCTGCAACCACTCTTGCACTAGATCTCCATCGCCAGCATCAACGGCCTGTGCATGCCCTTGTCCGCAGTGCAGCTCCGGCTGCGGCTGCTGCAAGCGGGTGGAGAGCCGGCTCTGCCGCCTCTTCTGTGATCCGCAGGATAAGGCGCGGATGCTGCTGATCTTCACAGATCGCCATAGCCAGCCGCAAGCAGCGTGGGTGAACCTAAACTACACCTATGGCTCGGGGGAAGCGGAGCGATTCTACATGGCGCATCGGGGGAACGGATCGGAGATGATGGACTTTTACAAGCCTTCCGATCCGACGATAGTGAAGATGGGGGTTTCTGGAGGGATGTGGGTGTACTTTCTGCTTGTGGGGGCGTTTCTGATTTTTTATGTGTGCGTAATGCTGGTGGGATGTGGGCTGATGTCCATGGCGATTTCAGAGGAGAATATGTGTTAAGTATGGAGCCTGATTTACCGTTGTAATTTTCTGTGGTAAAAGCGCACATTTGTAAGGCCCCCATTATGAGGAGAAGCCATCGTGCGTGAAGGAAAATCACTCACCGGAAACCAAAATTTTCACGGACAAGAATCAGGGGCAACTTTTTTAGGCCGGAATATTCCTTTTCGCCGGAATATTATGGCCGGACGGCGGTCGGAAAGTGGTCGGAAAACAACCGGTCGGTTGGCCGGTGGCCGGTAGTCAATGGCCGGTGGCCGGTGGTCGGAAGTCAATGGCCGGTGGCCGGTGGCCGAATTCAAAAGCGGACTTGTCTTCTCAAGGGCGGCCACACATGGGCGGATTGGAGGGTCCGATTTGGATTTATTCGCACAAGGGCGGCTACACATGGCTGTCTCTCATAAGAGAGGGCATCCCTTTTGGCCTATAAAAGGAGGCCATTTCTACACACATTTCATAGTGTGAAGTTGATGCAACAAGGTGAGTGTGAGGTGGTGAGAGTGAAGCAAGGCGGGAGCTCCATTAAGGGTATAATCCCTTTGTAAACTACTTCTTGTTTTGAAGTACCAAAGCCATTGAGTGGCTGCTTTCCCGTGGACGTAGCCCACATTGGGTGAACCACGTATATCGTGTGTACTCTCTCTCTCTCTCTCTCTCTCTCTCTCTCTCTACACTATAATCTCGTGTATATAAATTTGTCTCTCTCCATTAAGTAATCTACTCAATTATCTATTTAGCTACGTTTTATCTATGCGAAGGAGAAGCACAGGAGAATCATCAAGTGCTGCACTATCAGTGGAAACAAGAGGAAGGCCTAAGGAGAGGTTCAAAAACCAAAAGGGCCGTGATCGCTCAAGACGGAGCAAATCACGAACAAAGTCAGTTCTTGAATGTTGGAACTGCGGCAAGAAGGGCCACGTCAAGAAGGATTGCTGGTCCAAGAAGAAGAAGGAGACAGAGTCTCAAGACAACAAGCCAACATCAGAGGCCAATGTGGCAGGTAAAGTAGAGCAAGATGCTCTAATTCTCTCATTAGACAATGTGTTTAATTCCTGGATAGTAGATTCCGGGGCTTCATTCCATGCGACACCACACAAGCAACATTTCCAAGACTACACCAAAGGTAATTTTGGGTATGTATACTTGGGAGATGATGAAGCTTGTGAGATTGTCGGCAAAGGTACAGTTTCTATCAAAACTGCTAACGGAAATGAATGGAAGCTGAAAGATGTTAGGCATGTTCCTTCTCTTCGCAAAAATTTGATCTCTACAGGACAATTGGACGATGAAGGTCACAATATTACATTCGGAAACAAACGGTGGAAGATCTCAAAGGGATCTTTGGTGGTTGCCAAGGGTGAAAAAGTCAGTACACTTTACTTGTGTGCTGTTAGCATGCAACCTTCAGCTTGTGCAGCAACTACAGAAGTTGATAGTGCGGTGTGGCACTACCGACTTGGGCATATGAGTGCCAAAGGAATGCAAATCCTTCAAACAAAGAATCTTCTACCAGGTTTGAAAGAAGTGGACTTAGAGTTCTGTGAAGATTGTGTTTATGGTAAACAAAACAGGGTAAAATTTCAAAAATCAGGAAATGAAAGAAAAAATAAAAAACTTGAGTTGGTTCATTCTGATGTTTGGGGTCCTGCAAGTACACCATCACTTGGTGGCTCATTGTACTATGTAACATTCATAGACGATGCGACTAGAAAAACATGGGTTTATGTCATGAAGAATAAATCCGATGTATTTTCCATATTTCAAAGGTGGAAAGCCTTTGTGGAGAATGAAACAGGTACCAAGGTTAAATGCCTCAGATCCGACAATGGAGGTGAATATTGCAGCCAAGCTTTTGAAAGCTTTTGTGCTAGCAATGGAATTCGGAGGCAAAGGACAACCCCAAGGACACCTCAACAAAATGGGATTTCGGAAAGGATGAACAGGACAATTATGGAACGAGCACGGAGCATGCGGCTACATGCAGGCCTACGGCTTGAACTTTGGGCGGAAGCTGTAAGTACGTCTGTGTACTTAATCAATCGGTCACCCTCAACGGCATTGGATGGGGGAGTTCCAGAAGAGGCATGGACAGGTAAACCGGTGAATTATGCATTTCTCAAAGTGTTTGGGTGTGAGGCTTTCATGCACATAGATAGAAGCCTAAGATCAAAGTTAGATGCAAAGTCCAAAAAGTGTTTCTTCATTGGCTATGGAGAAGGAGACTTTGGGTATCGCCTATGGAATCCTGAAGATGGTAAAATCTTAAGGAGTAGGGATGTAATTTTTAATGAACAAAATATGTACAAAGATTACTTGGAAAGAAAACAAACAAAAGAAACAGGTGATGAGTACATGGAGCTTGAGGACGGTGAAGACTCAAGGACTGCAAACGGTGACAATGTGCAACAACATCAACCAAATGAGGAGCCTCAACCTATTCCCCGAAGATCTACAAGAGCAAGTAGACCTCCAGAAAGGTTTGTTCCTTCCTTCAACCATCTCTTGATCTCAGATTCTGGAGAGCCGGAATCATATGAAGAAGCTATGCAACATGAATCCAAAGGAGAATGGACGAAGAGCATGCAAGTGGAGATGGACTCACTACATCAGAACCAAACATGGGAGTTGGTTGAGTTGCCTAAAGGTAAGCGGGCACTTCAAAACAAATGGGTGTACAAGATAAAGGAAGAAGAAGGTGGGAAGAAAAGGTACAAATCTAGGCTTGTGGTAAAAGGTTTTTCTCAAAAGAAAGGTATTGACTTCAATGAAATATTTTCTCCTGTTGTAAAAATGAACTCAATTAGGCTTGTCTTAAGCCTTGTGGCTGCTCATGATCTAAATCTCGAGCAAATGGATGTAAATACGGCATTCCCTCACGGTGACTTAGAGGAGGAAATCTACATGCTTCAACCAAAGGGGTATGAAGTAAAAGGTAAGGAGAAAATGGTTTGCAGATTAAAGAAGAGCTTGTATGGTTTAAAGCAAGCATCAAGACAATGGTACTTGAAGTTTGATCGATGGATGTTGGATCATGGATTCACAAGATGCAACTCGGATCACTGCGTCTACACGAAGAATTTGGGAGATGGGAAATTCATCATCCTAATGTTGTATGTTGATGACATGTTGATTGCAAGTGCTAACATGCAGGACATCAAAGACCTAAAAGAGGAGCTGTCCAAATCTTTTTCAATGAAAGATTTAGGTGCTGCAAAGAGGATACTTGGTATGAAAATATCAAGGGACAGGACGAAGAAGACAATAAAGCTATCTCAAGAAGATTACATCAAGAAGGTACTAGAAAGGTTTGCAATGCAAAATGCTAAACCAACTTCTACACCTTTGGCTGGTCATTTTAAACTAACGAAGGATATGTGTCCAAAGACACAAGAGGAGATAGCCTATATGTCTAAAGTTCCATATGCTGCAGCGGTAGGTTCTCTAATGTATGCTATGGTCTGGACAAGGCCAGACATTGCACATGCAGTGGGAGTTGTGAGTAGGTTCATGGACAACCCAGGTAAAGAGCATTGGCAAGCTGTGAAGTGGATACTTAGGTATCTAAAAGTGACAACAACAAATGCTTTGTATTTTGGAGGAACTGATATTTTTCTAGAAGGGTATGCTGATGCAGATATGGCAGGTGACAAAGATACTCGAAGGAGCACTACTGGCTATGTGTTCACGGTTGGAGGCACAGCAGTAAGCTGGGCTTCAAAGCTGCAGAAAGTGGTTTCACTTTCTACCACGGAAGCAGAGTATGTAGCAATGACGGAGGCAAGCAAAGAAATTCTGTGGCTTCACAGATTCTTAGAAGAGCTTGGATTCAAACAAGACAATTGTGTCTTGTACAGTGATAGCCAAAGCGCTATCCATCTTGCGAAGAACTCAGCCTTTCATTCAAGGACAAAGCACATTGAAGTGAGATATCACTTCATACGCACTCTTTTGGAAGAGGGACAACTAAAGCTAGGAAAGGTGCATACAAGTGAAAATCCTGCAGACATGTTTACAAAGGTGGTCAACAAGGAGAAGTTGAGCTTTTGCTCATCTTCAATCGGCATTCAAGGATAAAAAAAGCCAGAATGGAAAGCAGTCACAGGTTTGGTTTGGAGATCAGTCTCCAAGTGGGAGATTGTTAAGTATGGAGCCTGATTTACCCTTGTAATTTTCTGTGGTAAAAGCGCACATTTGTAAGGCCCCCATTATGAGGAGAAGCCATCGTGCGTGAAGGAAAATCACTCACCGGAAACCAAAATTTTCACGGACAAGAATCAGGGGCAACTTTTTTAGGCCGGAATATTCCTTTTCGCCGGAATATTATGGCCGGACGGCGGTCGGAAAGTGGTCGGAAAACAACCGGTCGGTTGGCCGGTGGCCGGTAGTCAATGGCCGGTGGCCGGTGGTCGGAAGTCAATGGCCGGTGGCCGAATTCAAAAGCGGACTTGTCTTCTCAAGGGCGGCCACACATGGGCGGATTGGAGGGTCCGATTTGGACTTATTCGCACAAGGGCGGCTACACATGGCTGTCTCTCATAAGAGAGGGCAGCCCTTTTGGCCTATAAAAGGAGGCCATTTCTACACACATTTCATAGTGTGAAGTTGATGCAACAAGGTGAGTGTGAGGTGGTGAGAGTGAAGCAAGGCGGGAGCTCCATTAAGGGTATAATCCCTTTGTAAACTACTTCTTGTTTTGAAGTACCAAAGCCATTGAGTGGCTGCTTTCCCGTGGACGTAGCCCACATTGGGTGAACCACGTATATCGTGTGTACTCTCTCTCTCTCTCTCTCTCTACACTATAATCTCGTGTATATAAATTTGTCTCTCTCCATTAAGTAATCTACTCAATTATCTATTTAGCTACGTCTTATTTCCTAACAATATGTTCTACTGTGCAACATGGGGTAGCTCGATGTTTTGGGTCGGCATCTTCTTCCCCTTCTGCGTCTTGCTGCCCGTTCTGCAGCTTGGCTACCCCACGCCCTCCGCCCGCATACTCCTCTTAATCTTCACCCCCCTCCTCGCTTGCATCGGCTTGCTTCCTCTCATACCCACATGGCTTCATCTCAAGCGCCGATTGACATAAATTTCCATTCCCCGTGTCCACTCTACCGCTTTTCTAAATGTTCATTTGTAAATTATGTACATATACAACGAGTGAGTGACATTCTCTTTGCCTCGAATTATTAAGGTCAAACCAAACCAACAAGTGTGTGACCCGCATAGGGGGACATTGGGTTACACACACACACACACATTTGGAAGGGTGTGTGGAAGTGCACGCAAGCAAGGAGGGTGCATTAAAGTCCTTGTAATCACTCCCAAAATATGACAAATCTCTCTCTCTCTCTCTCTCTCTCTCTCTCTCTCTCTCTCTCTCTCCCCCCCCCCCCCCCCAAAAAAACACACACACACACACACACACACACACACATACACCCATCAAATCTTGAGATCTAAACTCATCGAGTAGATCTTTGATATCTCTTTGATTTGTTTCCATGACATTAACAATTGCTTTCATGCCATTAAAAATTCCCTCCTTCCCTTTGTCTCTTTATCATCAAATCTTGAGTAGACTCTCTCTCTCTCTCTCTCTCTCTCTCTCTCTCTCTCACACACACACACACACACACACACACACACACACACACACACACACACACACACACATATGGCTAATTATAGCCTGTTGTTATTTTCTTGGGACTGTTGGTTTGGGGTACCTTTGGTGAATAACCGGTTTGAATTCACTAGGTAAATTTTTTTAGGTGGTACCTTAATGGTACCTAACCCTTAGTTGGTTGTTAAATGGGTTATGGGCGGGTTACCCGGCTCTGTAAATGATGTCTACTTCTACTTATTAATGAGGTGGCTCCCTCCTGACGGTTCTGCGATTCAGTGCTCTAAGCGCTCTCTCTCTCTCTCTCTCTCTCTCTCTCTCTCTCTCTCTCTCTCTCTCTCTCAAGGCGACGCTGTTGCACCATCCACCTCTTGAAGCCGGGCCCGTCATACGGCTTGAAGGCAGGTGGCCACTTGCTCCAAACCCTATAAAAAGGTGAGCTTTACATGCTCACTTAGAATTGGTGGTGTGTGTGTGTACTTATGAGTAGTTGTCTGCACATTAGGACTGTGAGGGTTTTACATGCAAAGGGATATTGTTAAGTGTCGGATCTATGGCACAGGGCAAGGATAAGCAGGCTATTGTGGAGCTCGCTGCTCCGACTCAATCTTAGGTGACTTATGGCTTTGAAATGAACTGATTTCCGAACTGTTTGATGAGTTGTGATTCACTTGTTGGTACTATGGTAATATTCCTCATGCATATGCCAATAGAGGTACATGAAGGGAAACTTCTATCGAACTGTTTTGTATTTACGGCACTTGTCTTTTTTTACTCACCCTGTGAGTTAGGAATTGCTTTTAAGTGACTTATCATATGCATGTGTATGAGCACCCTTTCGGTGTCTGCGGCTTTGTTTTATAATTCCCTTTCGAGTTTATGTATATCTGTCAATGCATATTTGTCATCGGCATGTAAAGAAACATTGAAAGTTTGTATCTTCTTTTAAATACTGGTTAACTGTGACCTTGAAAGTCAGTTTTAAAAAGCGAGAAGGGGGGGGGGGGGGGGGTAATGATAGAATTTCTTCTTAAAAATCTACTGAATGACCCTATATAGTGGGGTTGCCGGGGTATATGACAAGGGGTCTATATATTCTGGTAAGGTTGCCGTGGCGGTTATACTATGGTTGATGTGCCTCTAGGTTGGTTCTCGTGCTTACCATTCTTGAGTCCATGTTGTTGTGTATATGGATCTTGGGAAAAACTTCTTAAATGTGCCAAATGAATGGTTGTGAACAAGTTTATGATGGATTGTGGCCGAATATGGTTATGAATATGATTATGATGGGTAATGGACTGTGTGCTCCTTGTCGCACTGTCGAAGCAAGGGACTTGTCAATACACCGTGTGCGAGCCACAAATGGCTCCAAGCACACAACAAGATTAATCTAGCAAGCTCAAGAGAGCAAAGGGTGTGTCACTCACAGCTCTATGCTCGCCTTCGGGGTGGATTCCTCGCCGCGATGAAGAAGAAGCTACAGTCGTGCCACACTCAACCGCTTCACCACCGTCGTGCCTTCGTAATGCTCGATCGCGCACACACACTCCCTCTCTCTCTCTCTCTCTCTCACACACACACACACACACACACACACACACACACATACACACGCACACAAGGAGGTGAAGAAGAAGAAGATGGAGATGGAGATGGAGCAAGAGCACTCTTCTATTGCACAAATGAGAGAATGAGTGAATTTTAGGTTTAGTTGGCTTTTATATGAGCTCACCCCATTCACACTTGGGCGCCCATGCTTAGCCAACTAATCCCTTGAATGTCCCAGTTAGAGTGCGCCTCTCATCGGCGATCACTCTTACCCTTTTCCTATTGGTCCGATAAGCCCGGTACCTGACTCTACCAAATACATAATACACGTCCGTCGTAGGTGATGGGGTGTCCGTGAACCGTGAGGGTTAACATGCCCCCCTTCCTGATGTAGATTCTGTCCTCGGAAGCTATTGAGTTGAAGCATTTGAGATGGAAGAGCATTTGAGATGAATGTCCTTTGCCTTCTTCAGTCACTGCAAAATCAAACAACATTGGCACAGTAATTGCATTCTCATAAGTGATTAAAAATCATATGCAGTTTTAGGTAGACAAATTGATTGGTAAAATAATTTCAAACAATTTGTTAGCAATGAACATTAAATTGCAATGTAATCAAATGCATAAACAGATGTAAAGGTAAAAAATTAACAAGTCTGGGGTCGCTAATTTGACGGTTGAAAGGCACTAGAGATTGAATATTAATACCATGGGTAAGCTTCTTAATTTTCTATGGTAAATTAAATTGTTTAATCGCGAGAGCCAAGTATTCATGTTCGAGGGCTGACTAGAGGCTATATCTAGAAGACCTTGTACTTAAGCTACCATAAAAGGAATTTCTCATGAAATCATCGCCTGACTGATTACTTTTTCTTTGACCCCCCAAAGTCTTTTCACAGTGATTCAATTTTGATGTGTGTGCTTATTTTGTATGCCTTGCAGGGTTTTTTGCTTTTCAAGTAAAAGCGCCCATACTGGGAACCTCTAGGGCTCTAGTACCATAGGCAATACATGTGAGTGAAGTACCAAATCAAGCTGAGATTTCTCTTCCAGCTTAAGATTTTACAGTGTGGCACTTTGATTTTTTGTTTGTTCATTTTCAACATTTTAATTTTGTAACTTTGGGGGGTCATATAACACTGATACACCTCCCCAGGCTCATCACACTAGTAAACTCCCTTTATAATACTTAAGCTAAAGGTCAATAGGGTCAAGCCCACTAGAAAGCCCTAGTACATTTCACACAATGCTACCTAAATTGGATTAAGAACCTAAGTAACCATTAATTATTAGGAAGGCATTCCCCATGGTATTAAGAGAAGATTTCTAACACCTAACTTGGTCAAACTAGCTTAGTCGGACTGCTTGATTTTTAAACCTAGACAAGTGATTATGACAAAAAAATACATTGAATTAAATGTTTGATACTAAGCAAATGCGGTGAATATTAGGCTACCAATCACAATTAAAGCTGACAATCATAGATGCAAAAAAGATAAGGGGCAATGCTAATGGACAAGAAACACCTGCAAGTGTCGATGGTCGCGCTTGATTTGAAGAGTGAGTCGAGATAAAGATTCCTTGAAGGTCCAAATCCTACCAATAGCAACACGCTCTTGTACACACTAGGAAACAAAAGGAATACCTCCAGGAGGCACATTAGTGGAAAAAGGTACCAACACTTATTGAACACAACAAAAAACATAAGGAACCCTAACCTAATTATTTGCACTCCCCCTAGAGAGTCAAGGGAATAGGATATTGTAGAGGTTGGGGGAAAACCCTAAGGCTAAACCCCTATCCTCGTCGTCGCGATAAACAAAGTCATCATCCATGAGACCATATGTGCCATCCGTGTAGTCGTGTAAATTTTCTTCTTCATCATAGGTGCCCATGTTTACTGAGAAGGTCACTAGAAGCCTATAGTCATCTTGGTCAAAAGGGTAGGCTTGTGCAATGGGAGAACCGCTCTCTACTAAGTATGGATCAGACGTGGTCAAAATACGTATCAGCCATTCTAACTCCTCAAAATTCCTCTCACATGCTAGCGTACCTATCAAATCCCATTCACATGCAAGCACTGGAAAGACCATGTGAAATATTTGTGAAAAGTAACGAGGGTACCTCTCACCCAAGGCAGGAGTGGATGACTCTAGCATACTAGCCATATCTGTACACGCAAATAGATGATGATTAGAGTGCAAATATTACAAGGGTCGTGTTCTTCTGCATAATTTGTTTTTATGATTTGTGTTATGGCTCTTGCTCTTTTACTTTTTTATTCTGTTTGCGAGTATAAGGCTTTATATATACATTCCCTAAGATCGGAGATTAAGAGGTCAGGGAGAAAGGTTGAGAGGGAAGCAAGTGAATGATGGATGTCCACAAACACTCCCCCCTTCCTTGGGTAGATCATACCGTTTGAAATGATGTCGTCACCCTTTGAAACCAATTGTTCCAGTTGGTAATAGGTGAGGATTTTTGCCAGTAGTTTTCTATTACCCTAGGTGCCTCGTCAAGTTGAAAGGGTGGTAAGGTACTCTCCCAGGATCGAACTTGAAGTGGTCCATCAGGTGATTCTTGAACACTGGGAGGTGTGGATTCTTTTGTAGCTTCATGGGGTCCACTACTATAGATGGAGGCTGTGTAGAAGATTTTAGCTCTATGGATGTATTACATGAGGAGCTAGAATCTTCATGGAACTCCCCCCTTCCTGAGCTAGGTGGAATAAATTGGTTTTGCCTTTTAGCCCAAACTAGCTCTGGACTAGGTGTGTAGAATTCTGTGATCTTTCCCTTCCCACGGTCTGCCATTGGCTTTAGCATTACACTGTTTGACTCATATGGGTTTGTTGTCGATAGGGAAGGACACATTTTACGTTTAGGTACCCAAATTTGCTCATTTCCATCATAGTAGCCTTGGGCTTCTAATAGTTGTTTTGGAATCCATCGTGATTTGGTCTTGACTCTCCTAGGGCGCGCTCTTGGTTTTCCCAGGAAATTTTTTCTTGGAATGGATGGGAGGGTTGAGGTAGTTGGAAGTAAGGCCTTGGGGACCCATTGATATGTACTTTTAGGTCGTGCAGGTTGAGTACTTGCAATATTACTGCTTGCTGCAACTACAAGTGTTGAAGTGCTAGATTCATGGGTAGCCAGCAAAGACGAGTTAACCACCTTGGCTTGTGAATGTTGGCTACCCTTCAACTTTGCTAGAGTTTGCAACGTAGGTGACTTTGCTTGAATGATAGGGGTAAGAGTCGGTGGTCGCGTCGTGACACTAACAATATCCCAATCAATAGTGCATTTGGTTGCCAACATCCACGTGCGTCCCAGGTTTACGTTGCCTTCCATAGCTCCCGCGGGCATGACTAGAAACCTCTGCACTATGCTTCCATTGTCATAGACAACAAGGGTCTGAAGGACTCCAAGAATAGAAGTTTTCTTTTTATTAATGCCCTTGACTTGCATCGTACTCGGGGATAGTGTCGGTTTCCCTAATTGACACCAAACTCCATAGGATAACAAATTGTGTTTAGCTCCCGTATCTAATAAGGCATTGTATAGTACTTTCCCATAGGGGCTATTTAGCTCAATTGGGTATCGTAGGGGTGGCTCAAATTCTAATGAGTCGTCATCTGTGTCCTCGAAAAATTCTTGCGTGATTCCCAGATTAGCCTCTCGTTGGCGTCTAAGACGTTGTTGTTGTTCTCGAGCCTCAACTCTTGCTTGGATTTTTTAAAGCTCTGCTTGTTCCTTGGCAGCCTTCTTTTGATGGATGGCTTGCAACTCTTCCTGGCTTAAAGGATCATAATATCTTTTGAATTTACTCCCATTAAGGAATCCAATGGTTTCAACTCCATCTAGAGTCTCCACACGAATGGTACCTTGCGGGGTAATTTCACACACTCGATATGGTCCCTTACCAGCGTATTTCAATTTCTTCTTTTCATTACGTACCCCGTACATAAGAACTTTATCACCAACTTTGATGTCTTTATCCTTTAAATGGCTATCAAACCACTTCTTTCTCCTATCCTTCTCCACTAGAGCATTTCGCACAGCTAATTGCCTCTCTTCATCTAGCCTTTCTAGGATATATAACCGCTCCACTAAGGGGTTACCATCCCAACCTTCTTGAGAAGCTACTCGAAGACTAGGAATGACAAACTCCCATGGCATAACTGCTTCTTGGCCATACACCATCTTAAACGGTGTGCAATTAATAGCAACTTTATACGCAGTACAATAAGCCCATAAAGCTGATGTAAGCTTTAGGTCCCAATCAGTGCGATGAGCCTCGACTGTCTTTGTCAAAATGGAGATGAGAGTTTTGTTGGTACTCTCAGCTTGGCCATTGGCTTGGGGATAATAGGGTGTAGACTTGTGGTGAGATATCATGAAGTTTGATGTAAGTTCTTTTATTACTTCATTTATAAAATGAGTTCCATTGTCACTTACAAGTTCAAAGGGCCATCCAAAACGTGTGATAATGTTCTCAAAGAGGAACTTAGCTGTTGTTTTTGCATCCGTCTTTCGTGTTGCTTTTGCTTCAGCCCATTTGGTTACATAGTCAGTAGCCACAATGATATATCGTGATTGCGTGTTACGTGCAGCCGGACTAATCGGTCCTACAAAGTCTAAGCCCCACTTTTCAAATGGTTGGGTTACCTTGATGGGATGTAGAGGCATCCTATCCCTTCTTTGTGGCTTGTTGAAGCGTTGGATTCATCACATCCCTTTGCAAAAAGTGATGCATCCTTAAACAAGTGGGCCACCAATAGCCTGACTGTAAGATCTTTCGGGCAGTCAAGTTTCCTGAAAAGTGACCACCAGCTACGCCCATGTGTGCCTCTTGTAGAATATATAAATACTCATCCTCGTGGGCACAGCGTCTAAGAACATCATCTTTTCCTCTCTTATAGAGAGTTCCAGCCAGTAAGCAATAGGGTTCACATTCCTTGATTAATTTTTGAGCTATATCTTTTCGCAGTTCTTTGGGTGGAAAACCATTAACTAAGAAGTTAACAATCTTTTCACTCCATTCAGGCATTGTCTCAACAATGAACAAAGGAGTATCAGGCAATTCATCATCAACCCCCGTAGGAGCTTCGCCATTAGGGATACGAGATAAATGATCTGTCATGACATGTTTCCTCCCAGGCCTCACAACAACGGTGAAGTCAAACTCAAGAAGAATTAACAACCATCGTGTAATTCGACCTGTGGAACACGGCTTGTTTACCAAATATAGCAATGCTTGATGATCAACATAAAACACAAACTTGGTAGCATAGCTAGACCTTCGCGCTCTGTAGTAGTGTAGTTCATCTCGGCATCATTTAATTGGCGACTTGCAAAGCTAATAGGGTAGTCCAATTTATGTTCTCCTGGTTGAGTTAGAACACACCCAATAGCAAAATTTGATGCATCAATATGCACATGAAAAGGTACATTCCAATCAGGTGCTCGCAGGATTGGAGCACTTGTTAGGGCCTTCTTTAATAACTCATAAGATTGATGACATTCTTCCGTCCAGTGAAACTCGATAAGAAGCTTGTACAATGGACGCGCTATCTCGGCAAAGTTTAAAATAAATCTTCGATAATAACCAACATGGCCCATAAATCTTTGAACTCCTTTATAGTTCATAGGTGGTGGCAAATCGGCAATGGCTTTAATCTTACTCTCATCTGTGGATATCCCGTTCTTGGACACTATATGCCCTAGAATGACTCCATGCTTAACCCAAAATTGGCATTTGAAAGGGTTCAATGAGATGCGATAAAATCTGCACCTTTCAAATATTTTTCGTAGATATAACAAATGCTTCTCCCAAGAAGAATAAACACAAAGGTCGTCTAGGAAAGCTTCACAAAACTCCCTTAGAAATTCTTTAAACGCAGTGTTTATTAATCGTTGGAATGTAGCAGGGGCATTCGTTAAGCCAAAGGCCATAACACGAAATGCAAACACTCCAAACTCTATGATAAAAGCAGTTTTAGCTTGGTCCTCTAATGCAATTGTGATTTGATTGTAACCAGAGTACCCATCTAAAAAGCTATAAGCCTCCTTGCCCGCAACTCTTTCAAGCACATGTTCTGAATATGGCAAGGGATAATGATCTCTCCTAGTGGCTGCATTAACTTTCTTGAGGTCCACGCACACTCTTAGTTTCCCATTCTTTTTTGGCACAATGACTATTGGAGAAACCCATTCTGAGTGCTCAATAGGCTATAGGAATCCACATTGGATAAGTTTTTCAATCTCCTCTTGTACAATTTTGGCGTACTTAGGATTCATTGGATAGGGTCGTTGCTGGACAGGTTTAGCAGTGTTGATCATGGGAATTGTATGTTGTACCACAGAAGGTGGAACGCCCTTCATGTCATGATATGTCCAAGCAAAGATATCCTTGTATTCCTTGAGAAGCTCCTTAAGTACAGCCTCTTTAGTTTCGGTAAGGTCTTGAGCAATAAAGACTGTTTTAGACTCCTCACCTAGTTCTGCTAATTCTATCTCTTTAACTACCGCTGGACCATCATAGACGCCACTGCTTTCATTGGTAGGTATTCGTTGGGCCTTGGCATACACAACCTTTCGCTCCCCCGTGGTATAAGATTTAAAATATTCAGGAGCCGTATGTAAGTCAACGGGCTCTTGTCCCGACGGAGATCTTTCTTTTAGTTCTACCTCCTTTTGTTGTCGTGCTAACTCTCGGTTTTGACGTCTTCTTATAGTTCGACTCAATTTCGGCTCTGTAACCTCCAATTGAGTGAGGTCAATGGGTCGCGGGCTGCACCACATGACACTCTAGAGATGTTCACCCCAATTGTCTACTAGCGTTCGATGAGCATCACATGCCCCTAGATAGCTAAGCCATTCTGCAGTAGATCTTTCCTTGTTTATCTTAGCTCTCACATTTGCTCGATATCGTCGTCTCTTATATGACCTTTGTTTCTTGTTAAGGTTTTGATTTTGGTAAATGTTTGAACTCGAATCGCTTGATAGGTCTTCGCTTGTATCTTCTTCACTCTCATATAAATTACCATAGATGGTCGTACTAGACCTTGAGTGTTCAGTTTCTATACTTGGCTCACTCGATGTTTCCTCAGGTTCTGAATCCATTTCTCCCTGAGATTCCGTTTCTGATGTGTATTGGCCTGAAGCCTTTGAGGAATCATCGGTTTCACTCTCAGGTAGGCGTGCCTCTCTCTTATCATCGGATGTTACATGCGCTACACCTAACATGTTTACTGGTGCAATGTGTGGTATCTCTTCCCCATCTTGTGTTACCGAGGTTGTTCCTCTAGCTCCCCATGTATCTATAGTTGCCGCTAGGTGTACCCAGTCGACATTGTCTGACTCAGCCATTCCGGGTAGGATATCCATATAAGGAGAGTACTCCCCAATATCCGTGTCTTCGTTACACGTGTAACAATACTGTAATGGAGCTGAGTGAATTGTTGTGTCTGATCGATTATCAATGATGAATTTATTTCCTAGAGGATGCGTTCGACCACTTAAAAGATCAACTCGAATGACAGAGTCTTGGAACTGTAAGTAGACGTGGTTTTTGGACCAGTCATGCACCATTTTTGCTTCCCTCATGAATGGACTCCCTAAGATCATCTCAAATGACATAGGATGCTTTGAAAAATCCATAACAATGAAAGTCTGCCTTACCTTGTGTCCCAAGACCTTGATCCTGAGATCCTTAAGCATTCCAATAGGCGTAACAATAGATCCATTAGCCATTTTTACCACTACGCTTGTGGCTTCAAGGTGAGGTCGCCCCATAGACTCCCAAAAACTCTTTGTCACCATGCTGACTCCTGCACCACCGTCAAGGACTCCCTTTATAGTTAATACTTTAGTAATGATTGGTAGAGTAGCATTAGATTCATCACCTTCAAAGTATTGCCCCAACTTGTTAACGGGTACTTCAATTACAGATTCATGTCCCGCTAGGTCAGATGGTGGTTCTAAATGTTCCTCATCATTCATTACCGAGTCAGGTTTGTTCATATGTGAAAACTGTGGTAATCCGGCCTCTAATTCTCCATTGAGGAAGGCTCGAAGAGCCGAGACTAGCTCGGGGTCTTTATATAGTTTGGACATGATAGTGGTTCTAACTTCTGAAGACATGAAATCCATCAATTTGGCAACATTTAATGGCATCTTGTGGGACGTAGGACCCTGACAAGAGAATGGTGAAGATGGAATCTCCACTTCCTCAAGGGGGTCGGGCATTCCCTCACCAAACATTCTCTCTAGTAGGAAGGTGTGTGTCCACTTTCAGATGTCCTACCGTCACTCTCTTCCCGAATGATACTGGGTATAGCTAACAGCCTGTAGTTCTTGTGAGGTTGAACTTGTGTGGGAAACACTTTGTCCGACATCTGGATATGTTCAGGTTCAGGTTCTAATGTTCGTTGAGTTTCTTCCACCAAACCCCTCAGTTGTTGGACTCGTTCAATTTCCACTGTTGGGTTTGGATAGGTTCCAATCTTTCTCTTGCAATCCTCATTTTTTGTCTCTCGTGGCTTATCTTGGGGGTTCGCAACTGGGTAGTTTAACTTTGAATACTCTTTTGGTGTTCGTCGTAATTCCCTCTCGTGATCCTCCTCACTGGCTTTTTCCTTTGTAGTAACACTTTTGGTCTCCGTGGTCTCTATCGAATTTGAGTCATCGTCAGGGTCATTCATATACACGGGATCCTCTCCTGTCCCTATGTTAGTCTTTGAACTACGTTTTGAGCTAGAAGAATCAAGGGATTTCTTTCTTCGTGTTTTCTTCTTTCTCGCTCGGCCAATGGATGCAGCATCTCTCTCTTTGAGGATGTAATTTTGCATTTGGAGCATCGACCGTGTGAGTGCATTCACTGGTGCTATGTTTATAGTTGGTGGTGTCCCATCAACAATCTCTACTATGTTCAATGGTGTGATTTTCGGTGCGTTTGAATTGTTAGGACACTGTGCGATCAAATGATCTATGCCACAACGATTACAAGTGAGTATTGGCATTGCCAATGCACTCCCTTGACTTGTTTGCATTAGTGCAGCATTCTTTTGTATTCTAATGGGGCACTCAGCTACTCGATGTGGTCCACCACATTCGTAGCACTGAAGAGGTGGTCTCCTGGCAAAACTATTACTGGTTTGGCCTCTTGCTGCTAGCGCAGTAGCTTGATATACCGGTTTGATTTGTCCCCAATGGTCTTCCATATAGTACATGGGACACTCCTCAAGCATGTCGACTCCATAGGTGATACTAGAGTCTATGTCCTCTTCGCAATCTACATAAGTACTAGATGACTCGCAACCTATTTGGTTCATAGGTGTAGCTCTTGGATGAGGGGGTTGCGGTCCTAGCACTGGAGGTGGCAACGGTGTGGTTTGGACCACATTTTGGGTTCTAGGGACCATGTGTTGTAATGGAAATTGTTGCTCCATGGGTGGGGTAGGCATCAATGCAGGAACTCGAGGTGAGTCTGCCCAAGCTATAGGAGGTCTATTTTCCATGATGCGTTTAAGCATTAGGAAATCCTTTGCTTGATGTCCATACCTACCACACGCGTTACAAGTCCCGTCAAACTTTACTCTGAAAGTAGGGCATTCACTCGTAGTATGTGGGCCCAAGAAAATTGAGCACCATTGTTGCTCCCTTCTTGGATACATATGAGTGTTTTGTGGAGCACGATTACCCCTAAGGCTTTCTTGGATGGCCTTTGTGAGATCTTCCAAAGTCATCTCAGATATCGTTTGCTCTTTCACGATTGGCTTTATCTTCTTTGGCTCATGCCCTGATGCTTGCGAGCTACTAGACTTCGGCTCGGCAGACACTCTTTCTCCTGCAATCATTAAATTATCCTCCAATTGGATTGCATTCATGGTGACTGCTTCCCAAGTAGTGATACCTCTAATGACTAGGCCATTATAGATACTTTCATGTCGTAGTCCCCTAATGAATCTATCGAGCAATTGGTTGTTGTTGAATCACTCGTTTGGATTGCATCGAGAATTCAATTTTTTTAGGAGACTAATAAAGTCTCTCACAGATTTACCTTCTTCTCGTTGGGCTTTCTGGAGCTGAGAGGCTACACCCCAAAGTACTCCCTCTCGTATGTATTGTTTTAAGAACATTCTCCTAAGAGTAGAGTAGATCGTTTTTTCTTCTACTCTTAAGGTTCTATACCAATCTCTAGCCTTTCCGCTTAGGGTCAAACTCAAAGCCTTACACTTATGTAGCTCATTGTGCTCTTCCAAGGAATTGCACACATGTTCAAAGACTTCCATATGCTTTCTAGCATCTCCGTCTCCATTGAATTTCTGTGTGAGCTTAGCTACTTGAACTGCCTTGCTCCTAGGCTCTCTATCAGGTGCACTACGCATGTTTTCCGCAATAGAGCGACCGATAGTTTGAGCAAATGCTGCCAAATCTCCTATTTGAGTAGGTATAATGGGTGTATGTGCTCCTGGAACCACATGTGAGATGGGAGTTGGCCTTGGCCTTGACATACGTGCGGCTCTTGGGTCCCAAATTTCGTATGGTGGTGTACCAGACGGTGGTCCAAAGTTTACAGGCGTGGCCCTAGGCATAGGGGGTGCCTGATATGGCATGTTATTATTAAATGGCATGGCCCCACTTGTATAAGAGCTTGGATAATTCCATTGTGGATTGTAAGCTCTTGGAATAATCGGAGGTGTAGGAGCTACATGAGGCTGAGGTACGACAGGTGCACATGATTGATACATACATGTAGGTATAGTTGGGGGCACTGTGCTACTAGGCATCGGCGCAATATTAACAAATGAACTCCATGGTGTACTTCTTGTCATGCTCACCACTGGGATATGCATGGTAGCCGTAGTGTCATTAAGAGAAAGATGAGCTAGATCTGGGAAGGTAAAGCTGCCACTTGTGGGCTCAGATTGTACTGAGGCTCCTGGCGAAACAACATATGGAGGATCAATGGGGCTCACTGAGGGAGTCTCCATTTGTGACAGGGTTGGTTGGTTGGCCTTTCCTGTATCCAAGAATCTCATTAGGCCTGTTGAAGGCATGTTGATCCCTGTGTTCTGTCTTTCTAACTCGACAATCCTATGGAGGACATCACAGACTTTCTGTTGTTGCTCATCTATGCTAGTAGCACCCGATGTGGATTGTAGAACATCTAACCAACCCACATGATAGGTGTGTCCTGTGTACCGATCAGTTAAATCTTCTGCTTGTAGGTCATACTCCCAATTTTCGTTTAGGAATATCCCATCTAGGCCCGGCGTGCTGGAGGTTTCCCTTGAAGTGGAAGCATTATTGCTCCCCATAGCTTGCCCCTCCGTGACTGCTACCTTGGAAGCACTCGGTTGCTCGGCTGGCATGATTGTTGTCATAGGAGCCTTTACTTTCAGGGCTTGACTTTGTTCTAGTCTTCGTAGGTTCTCAATTTCCCTCTCCCTTGTTGCTTGCATATAGCGTTCGATCTCTTGTACTTCGGCAAGACTCCTACCATCGGGTAGTAAAACCTCAGAGGGAGATAGTCCTAAAGGATCAGGAGATGCAGTGGATGGAACATTCACATGCACACTCTCAAGAATCATAGGGTCCATTTTAGGCATGAATGACGAATTTATTTCCCCACTCCCTTCATTTATTTCATTTACCGCATGTTCAGAGCGAGTAGCTCTACTAAGGGTCTCTTTTAAGCGGCTAAACACGCTGGACCCGGTCCGTGGGCCCATGGCATGCATGTCTTGACTTGAACTATCAGGGTTTGGTGTAGGATACCCCTCCATGACTTCGTAGTCAGAGGAAGAATCACTAGACGCGATATGAGGATCTTGGGTCGCGCTACCTTGAGTCCCGGCCGAAGGTCCAGAACCTAGGGTGGAGGAATAATGGGTGCCGCGTAAATGGAGGCACTACCAATATGCTCGTGCTCTAACACTCGTCCAGAGCGTAGGTTCATATGACTTGGATCCCCTAGAAGTGTCACTGAGGGCCCGTGAAGGCTGCTCACCTAGTAATTTTGGGTGTTTTGCAACCCAAGTCTTTTCTTATTTTTTGATTTTTGGTCCTTTTTTTCTGACCCAGCTATAGAATAGAACGTATGATAGCTCAAAACGAGCGTCTCGGTCAGAGGGACGTGCCGTGCTTTACAGACCTCCGTTTGGTCACTTTATGCCCTCGGAATACCTAAAACCGTCAATTTCTAGTAGGGAACTAGGCCCGAATTAGAAAGTCTAAGGGTGCAAGTGGGAAGAGAAGGGAGGAGAGTGGAGGACTTGCCTCACATGCTCTCATTCCCTCTTGAGGGGGTAGGGTATATATATAAGAGTGAGTCTAGTATATATCATAAGACTGAGGATTGAGGCCTGGGCTTGGGCTTGGGCTTGGGCAAATGATCGCGATCCCGATCAAAATTTTAGTGTAGCCCCCCAGTAAAAAAATTGTTTTTTTTTTAAAAAGGTTTTTTTTTTTTTTTTTTTTTTGGCGATGATCGCGCGCAGTTTAGGTGACCCTTTCTTGGCCACACACACTGTCACCCACCTAACCTCCTAGTCAACAACTCACAGACAGCTCACTACCTTATCTGTTTCCTAACAGTGCTGCTAACCACTAACTAATCTGTTAACCACTCTCCTAACTGCTTGCGGACAGTAAGCTAATTGTCCACCTACTTCCTCTCTCACTACCTTACTGCAAAGACTGTGTGCAGGCAAACCTTGACAGAAAACTGTGTACAGACTGTGTGCAAGCAGAAATTGCTAACTGCCTTCCTGCTTATTCATTCACTACAAACAAGCTAACGACTACTAATTGTGCAACGGCTGTGTGCAAACAGAAAACACAACATTATGCAGAAATCACAGAACTTGCAGACAACACAGAAATTAACAACTTGCAGAAAAACAACTCATTCTTCTTCCTCTTCCTCTTCTTTTCTACTACAAACAACTCATAGGAGAAGCACAAAGTGCCTCTTGGGCTTAGTGCAGGGCAATTCCCCGGCAGCGGCGCCAAAAATGTGTGCTCCTTGTCGCACTGTCGAAGCAAGGGACTTGCCGATACACCGTGTGCGAGCCACAAATGGCTCCAAGCACACAACAAGACTAATCTAGCAAGCTCAAGAGAGCAAAGGGTGTGTCACTCACTGCTCTATGCTCGCCTTCGGGGTGGATTCCTCGCTGCGATGAAGAAGAAGCTGCAGTCGTGCTGCGCTCAACCGCTTCGCCGCTGTCGTGCCTTCGTAATGCTCGATCGCACACACACTCTCCCTCTCTCTCTCTCTCTCTCTCTCTCTCTCTCTCTCACACACACACACACACACATACACACGCACACAAGGAGGTGAAGAAGAAGAAGATGGAGATGGAGATGGAGCAAGAGCACTCTTCTATTGCACAAATGAGAGAATGAGTAAATTTTAGGTTTAGTTGGCTTTTATATGAGCTCACCCCATTCACACTTGGGCGCCCATGCTTAGCCAACTAATCCCTTGAGTGTCCCAGTTAGAGTGTGTCTCTCATCGGCGATCACTCTTACCCTTTTCCTATTGGGCCGACAAGCCCGGTACTTGACTCTACCAAATACATAATACACGTCCGTCGTAGGTGATGGGGTGTCCGTGAGCCGTGAGGGTTAACATGGACTATGATAAATATGGTTGTAAATGGGCTGCTCATGAGGCCGTAATGGTTGCTTATTGCATCAATGTTATGGGCCTTTGCGGCACACATCCCTTGCTTTTTGAACAAATGAAGAAATATGGTATATCCCATCTATATGTATTATGATTTTGGGGATTAACACTTATACTTACTACCTTACATCTCGTCTTCGACTCTGACTAAAGGTGTGTAGGATTTATTTACTAATGTCTTTTTATGTTACAGGTAACTCCAAAGTATAGATTGATTGCACGTGTGAGTACTGTCATTGACCCAGAAAAAATAGCGGTAATTAATGCCAAACTCTATAAAGGCAAGAAACAAGTATATGTGGCCCACTTCAATGCTAAATTGCCTCATAAAACTCGTCTCCGGCCTTATCTCACAAGAGCTTGTAAAGCACAAGGGGCTCCATATGGTTTTCCCGCTTGTAAATGAAACCATCTCTGAATATATGATTAGCTTTACCTTTCTTATTATTTATCTTTGAAAGCAAGTGTTGGGTGACATCTATAACATGTGGGATACCCATGCATCACCTGCATACGATGCCAATGCTAACTAAAAGTTGTGTTGTTTCCATGGGTGCAGGTGAGGGTTACCTTCTCAACTATGGTTTTCAAAGTTCCTTGGCTTGAAGATGGCGGATTTATATATCTTCAGGCTCTTGTTTCTCTTGTACTTGTGTATAAAGTCTGTTATGTACTATGAATGGGACTTATACCACCTTCTCATCAAATATGTTTTAGTGTCTTTTGTAATTTGAAAGGATTATTTGGTGTTTATGCTATATGTTACTGGAACACACACACGCCTAACACCAAGAGTAGTATTGATACTATTCAAATACCTAGTTACTATATTCTATCCCTCAACTTCTGTCCTAGGTAGTTTTACCTTGGACCGATCCTTGTGGGATGGGGCTCTCTTCACACTACCCTTATAGGTTCTCCTGGTTGGTTGAAGGCTGGAGAGGCTACCAGTTCTTACCATTAGTCAGATATTTCTCTAATTAACACTTTTTTTTACCATGCAAAACTTAGCACTATCTCAAGGGTTAGAGATTCCTACTAAGCCTCTTTCTAAAGCCTCGATTCAAGTACGTAGATGCATTCATGATCCTTAGGCATCTGAACTAATAGTAGGAGCTTCTGCTGATCCAACCAGCTTCTTGGTTCCAACCATGTCGTTTGATAAGTGTGTCCATACCCTCACTTAACTTGTCAACAACTCTAAGGATGGGGTAGCATATCTATCTAAATTCATAGAGAAAGTTCCTACTCTGACACTTGCTCACAAAAGAGAGTTATCCAAATTCTCTTTTGAAGGTGCTGAACTGACCAATTACTTACGCAAATTATGTGGTCTCACCCCTTGGTTTGTTTCATCTCCTTCCATTCCGGTACAAACATTATCAAATACCTTATTTTGCAGGGACCCCTTGGCCCTAGATACTGTCAAAGCCTTTTAGAAAGATATGTGTTCTCTTAGCAAGACCTTGCTTATGGAAATGGTACTTAAAGTTTCACGGGTTTTTCCCTTCTTACCATCCAAACAAGTTGAAATCAAATCCCTTGGTCTGGACCATCACCTTCGGTTTTTCATGCCAATCTTCTGGCATCTTCAATAGAAGAAGCATGAATCAAAGTATTAAGAGGCGTCCAGTCTCTTGATAAAGGTGACCTTATTAAATCCCTTTCACTATGCGGTTTCTTGATGCAAAGAAATGTGGCTCAAATACTGGTTTGTATGTATGTACCAAGGGCTTGATGGAGTTCTCCAAAAGTAACTCTGAGTACTACACTAAGTCTATTTGGAACATTTACAGTGACCCTAAGGCTTCCTCTGAATCAAGCATATCTGGACTGATCATTCTATATGGTATGCATATCTGGACTGATCATTCTATATGGTATGCCCTCAACAACTTGAATCTCATGTTTCCTGACATGCCTTCAGTTCACTACCCCTCACTTTTCTGTTCTTGGCTTGGAGACAGGCCAAGGAACTTTTGTTAACTTATAAGGCTTTTATTCACTTTTTCTCCCTTATGATCTCTCTACTTAAAGAGCTTGCTACAGAAAAAACTTGGCTTCTTTTGACTACTTATGGTAACTATATTGGTATTAAAACTCTCCTTGGCTTGCTAAAACCTAATACGGATGCTGAGGATTCCCCAATTCTTTAAAGACCCAACTGTCTCATATCCCCCACTTCTTCATACACATATTTTATGACTCTAGCCTCCTTTTCTGCTTAGTCTTATGGAGGGAGAGGGAAAGCGAGAATCATGATTAGAGGGAGAGACAGAGGTTATCCTATCAAACACTTACTAGATTTGTAAATGCAGGTACTATGTGATGGGGTTGGCAGAGTGCATCTTATATCTCATGAGGAAAGTGGGCACGAAATTTTTGTTCATTGTGTCTTTGCCAACAAAATTTTAGAATTCTTTTCACCTCGCTTTATATTTAAGAAATGCTTTCTCTCTCCCTTTGGTAATTTGGATCTACTTAGCCAAGTTAGGATAGGGTGGAGATTTACTAAATCTATACTACTTTCTTAGGAAAGGAAAACCCTTCTCTTGTGATTGTCATTTATGGGATGGGTTTACAATGGAATTTGGCATGCTTGGAATGCATGTATGTACCACGGATCTCTCTATTATTGGGAATGGCTTTGTAAGATGACTCCTTTCCAAAGGCCTCAATCACATACCTCCTCAACCACTTAGTCCGCACATTTCTTTAAAAGCACTTACTGAATGTCTGTCCAACTTGGTCAGTAAAATCCAATTGGATTTATCAATTCAACTTGAATTGAACAAAACATTGGTGGATGTCTTTCCCAGACTAGTTTCACAACTTCCACAAAAGTGGTTACATACTGAGTCTACATGGCTCACTGTTGATCTTTCCTTAGCCTTTTGCAAGCTTAAATCTAAATGGTTCATTGTGGGTTTAAATAAAGAGTCAAACACAGCATCTGTCCTCTGCAAAAAACTTATCTTTGAAGTAGATAATAACCGACTCAAAGGTGGGGAATTCTATTACATTGAAGAAGACTTGGATATTATTATCCTGAGAACATGTAAAATTATGTCTGAATTGGGATTTCAGGAGGAAACGACCAAAATTCCCATCCTATTTCCAACTTTTAAAAGTCATAAAAGGGTGAAAGCATGTTAATGTGTCGCTCTTTTTGTGCTAGTTAACATATGCAACAAGCACATCTTGTAAGCATAACACATGGATAGGACAATCATGTTTTTTCAAGTGTGTGGGCCACCATCATGAACTATACAAAGTGTAATACTTGGACTTTGAAAAAATAAATCGTAATTTTTTAAAATCTCTAGCAGTTAAGCTTAGTCGTTACGCTGAGGTAGTGGTGTAGTCATGAAGCATGGAGGGAAGCACAGCGCAGGGGCCACAGGTCAGAGAGAGGGAGGAAAGCAATTGCGAGCTGCAAGTAGGTCTGCAGTCAGAGGCCAGCACTTTTTAGAATGTGTATGATATCACGTGAGTTAACCGGAGAGGATTATTAAAAGACCAAAATGTATGAAAATGTATACATACAGAGGGGGTGGGGGTTTTTTAAATAGGCTCACAGTGTAAGTATAGTATGTATATTGGGGTATTATTAATTACCTCTTGAACGCACGTGATATACGGGTCTTTTGATAGGTGACTGCCCCGGGGTGACAACGCATGAGGCTGTTGCAGATGGTAAAGAAACAGATGATGATGATGAAGCTTTTATCATGATTACTCATCCCAAACCCAAGACCCCTACAAATAATCAAACAAGCATCTCAGAGGAAACAGTTAGGAGTGTGCAAGAGGAAGGTAGGAGTGCTCATGAGGAAGGTTTTAGGACTGAGAGTGAGCTGACTGCGCAAGAGACCGGTGATGACAGCCCCCTACGGGGTTTTGTAAACAAAGTGAAATTAAAGAGAAAAGGTGGCCTAGAACAGATTCTGGAAGAACCTGGGGACAAGAAATGTGATGCCCGTCCGAGCACACTGGATGACATAAACGAACACAGTAGAGGTGAAAAGAAATCCATTCGCTCACGTGCTTGCAAGAAATTATGTTGAATTTGTTCCCTTTTGTGTCCAAGGTATGTAGTGTTAGCAAGCTCCACACCCTGTGGCATGTATCTCTCTAGATATTTATAATGGAAAAACTCTTTTCCATATTATATTACTGTGCAACAGTTCATTAGTTTTTGCTTGTCCTTTATGATGTCTTTATTCGATACCAGTTCTGTGTCAGAGGGCAAGAGAAATTGCAGTTAGTTTCCGTGCATGATTTAAATTATGCCATTGCATGCAAAACCATACGAAAGTGGCGTATTGCCAAGGCTAGACAGCTACAAAAAGAAAAAGTCGAGATTGAGAAGCGCCTCGCTAGCTATCTTAAATGCTTAACGAAAATGAATGAGTATTTCAGTTATGTTCATCACTCGGGGGAAGTTATTTTTGTTGAGTGGTATGCACTGCGAGACCCAATATGCATGCCAAAGCCATTGCCAGACGAGGGGCGCACTTTGGTTCTTGATTTAAATGGCCTACTTGTTCAAGTTGTAGATCCAATGCACGGTGAAATTCACCCTAAACATGGAGAGGAAATGATAAAGTACAATGTGCAAGTTAGAAGGTAACATTAGGAAGTGAATGGGGTCTAAGAGGGCCTCTTTATTTGGTAGTTTAAGGAAGTCAAAGCTCTAGTATTAAGAAATCATTCAAAGGCCGGAGAGCTGTTGAATTCAGACAGGCAAAACGGCTAGTTTATTTGAATTCAAATTTTCCCCCCAAAATGAAATTTAAAATCTAACGGGCAAAACTATATCAAGTAACATATCTATGGAAAGAGCTCGGTGTGTAGATTATAGATCTATAATATTCGCTCAAATCAAAGATTGTATGGAGGAGTTATGGAAGGCCTAAAATCATAAAGTTGTCCCCTCACCTTTTTGGGGGGGAAAGTGCATCCTTTGACCATTCTTACACACATGGCATGCACCTATTTGTCAAAATGTTAATCACCTCCATAATATCATGGCAAATAAAGAGGCCCTCCTAGATCTCATCCTCTTCCTAATGTGTATTTTGTCATAGAGACAGCCACAAATTTTTGGATTGGTGCCTTTGATTCTTCCATATGTATATATGGAGCACTAGCATGGCACCTAAAGTGAATGCAATTTTAGAAACCGTCTTCAAAGAGCAGTGGGCTAAGCTAAGAGGTGTTTTTACACAGAGTCATTGTAGTGGCCAGCCTTGGCAGATATATAATAAGACTGTATTCTTGAAGGATTTGAGATTGTTTCGGAAGAACTACGACTTTGGGCCCCAAAACAGTCTAATTATTGACGATAGTATGTACAAAGTGTGCCAGAACCCTGAAAGAAGTTGGCTTGTTACTCCTAAGATAGAGGACCATACCAAAGAACGATGGCAAAACTTCTTGATAGATACTTTTAGCAGTTGGCTATTCCTATGGCTGCAACAATCAGAGAATCGTGTAGCATATACAGCTGAAAATGCGTTTGATACTGCCCCAGATTTTTTTTCACAACAAGTGATCAGGAAGCTGGAATAAAAAATGCACGGTTGCAACGAGGCCCAATGTAATGAAGCCATCCGTATGAGACAAAAGGGAGGCTGATGAAGAAGCTGAAAGACATAAGGGAGAGAGGCTACAAAGGGACAAATTAGAGAAGCAGCAACAAGAAGAAGAAGAAAGAGAGTTGCAAGAACCAAAAGCTTAGCAAGAAGAAGAAAGAGAGCAAGACCCAAAAGCTCAACAAACAAAGAAGCAAACGGACACTGGGCAAAAGCGAGTGTATAAGCACGCTAAACCACGATCTTGTCCAGAGTAGGAGGCTCTCTGCAGTTTTGTAACATTATGAGGGAAATGTGTAAATTGTGTTTCCAATGTTTGTAACTATTCCAACATTCACTTTAGATAGTAATGATCAGATCCTGTACTATTCTTTTTTTGAAGACAATACTATGTGTACTATTGGCGTCTTGTAAACATTGAATTTGTATACATTCTCGTTGGAAATCAGCAGAGGTATGCTAATTAGCATAATGTTTATGCTAGTTAGTAGACAGTTTATGCTAACACAGCCAAAATAGTATGCTAATTAGCATACTCACAAAAGCTAATTAGAATACATTCTAATTAGCATAATGAGCATTTTTGTTTGTGCTAACTTCCATTCACAGCATACCATAGTAGCCATGTTTTCTCCTTGAAACCAGCAAAGGTATGCAAACAAAATACTGTATATGCCAATTGGCATAAACAATATGCTAATTATCATACATGGTATGCTAATTAGCATATTGTGGATTTTTGTTTTTGCTAACTTCCACTCACAGCATAGTATGCTAATTAGCATACACGGTATATGGAAAGCTACCATCCCTTCTTGAAACCAGCATACAATATGCTAATTAGCATACATGATATGCTTATTAGCATACACAGTATACAGAGAGTTGTTATCTCTTCTCCTTAAAACCAGAAAAGGTATGCTAATTAGCATACTGTCTATGCCTATTGGCATAGAAAATATGCTAATTAGTATACCTTCAATTGGCATACTGTACATTTTTTTTTGTGCTAACTTCCAGTCAGTATAGTATGCTAATTAGCATACACAGTATACACAAAGCTGCCATCCCTTCTCCTTGAAACCAGCAAACCTATGCTAATTAGCATATTGTTTATGCCAGTTAACTATGCTAATTAGCATACCCATAGAATGTGAATTGGCATAAACAATATGCTAATTAGCATACACAGGATGCAGAGACCTGTATCTCTTCTCCTTAAAACGAGCAAAGGTATGCTTATTAGCATACATAGTATGCTAATTAGCATACCTTCAATTAGTATATTGTGCATTTTTGTTTGTGCTAACTTTCACTCATAGCATAGTATGCTAATTAGACCACACAGTATAGAGAAAGCTGTCATCTCTTCTTCAGCCCTGAAATCACTTCTTCATAAGCCTTGACATACTTCATCATTGGTATCAAAGGCGGATCTCCATGTGGTAACATTGGTTTGCCTTATGTATCTATTTTCCAAAGACGAATACTTCCACTCCAACTTGACACACCTACATGTGCTTTATAATGCATCATTGGTGTCTCCTCTTGCATAAAAAACCTAAATTGAAGTGGTTTGGAATGTCCAACAAGTATGTCTTTTCCATCACAAAGATATTGCTTGAAATCAGGGACCTATGTAAACAGAATTGGAGCTGGAGATGAGGATGAGCTATTTCGCCAGCACAATATATGTTTGGGTTACTCTCTACTTCTCTAAAAACCTACTGAACATCGCATCTATGTCCTCATGTGTATGCCCGACCATCAAAAATCCTAGTTGGATAGTTTTGTAAACCCCTCTTGCAACAAGCATTGACAAATAGTCGAATAAATATTGATTTTTGTTTTCCCCTGCACAATTATCTAGTTGTAGTAACAAGTTCTCTGGTAGCTTTTGAAATGTTGACCTTCATTCCTCTTCTGCAGTTTCTGATGGTTGCACAATGGGCTCTTTTCCATCACACAAGTTGTGGTAGTCCAAAGCATCCCTTGAGTTCAAAGCATGTAGTAGTGAAACACTACTCCTTGGCGGCCCATTTGTTACTAGATCCCCAAGAGGATGCTTATCTATCCTCTCTAGGTTATGTAAACAATTAGCAATTGATCCAATTGTAATATTTGGATAATCTAGCCACTAACCCTTCAAGACAAAGTGTCGGTAATGAATTTCTCCATGTCCATGAGTTATCATACTTATCAATGCCACCTGCAAATTGTATCCTGAATCCACACCCTTAAGAACAATACGTATTCGAGGAATGAAAGTCTTCTTTTGATCCATCTTATCATGAATATATTATGCAAACATATTTTTGTGGTTGAGTTTTTGAATATGTGCACCATGCATAATATAATCTCCTATAGCTCTTTTGTTGTGCCATGTGAATTTCTCTCTCTCTCTCTCTCTCTCTCTCTCTCTCTCTCTCTCTCTCTCTCTCTCTCTCTCTCTCTCTCTCTCTCTTGCTTTTGTGGAACAGGATCACCGGCAGCAGCAAGTTGATTAATAATAGATTTGAAAGATTCAATATGTCCCGTCATGGCAGTACCAACTTCATATTGTAACTTGTTAAGAAACCCTCTTAAATAAAGTATTTCTGTGACAGATTTCTTCTGAAAGTTTGCAATAAGGTACTTCCATACGTCGTGGGAAGTAGGCAGTTCATACATATCAAGCAAAAGGGAATCAGTAAGAGCAGAAAGAATATATCGACGAGCTGCTTTATCACGTCGTTGCCAATCAGTATAGGCAACATTACAATCTTCAAATATAGGTCCTTCAGTGATAAGCACGTTATCATTATCCGTATCAACAGGCTGAGGCAAACAAACACGATTTCCAAGAACAACATCGGAGAGTTCATCGCCTTCAAGAATTAACAACATCTTTGCTTTCCAGCCTGGAAAACCTTAACCTTGGAAAGGAGGAACAGAACGCTGGCCAGAAGGAAAGTCGTTGACGAGAATATTCATAGCCGTATCTTGTTGCGAGAAGACGTATAAGATAAGATCGCAAAATCTGCACACCATATATGGTGAAGGCCGCAATTGCAAATGAGAGAGATATGAGGACTGCGTTCTATCAATGATAAACGTAAGAAGGATGCTCAAGGAACGTCCAAAGATGTAAGAGACGTCACCCAAAAAAGGTAGGGTAAAGGAGACGTTAATAATAAAAGAGTCCTCAAAATAGAGTGGCGTGAGACGCAAGATTGACGACCACAATACGAATAGCAAAAAGCTAAATCTTCTCGAAAAATTTAATGCCAAAATAAGAAAAACGATCGCGGACGCTTCACGAAGAAGTAGGACGAAGAAAGCTGTGTCAAGCTCAATTGTAGTAAAAACAGAATAACTTTATGCTACGAACTCCGATTGACGCAAACCTAGAACTCAAATCGAAGAGCTCGAGGAGACGAACAAGTTTTGGATGCAAAGTGCCATTGCGCTATGCTCCACTGCGCTTTTTCCGTTTCTCCAAATTTTGAGCAGAACACCCCGAAAAATTGAGATGAAGTTCAGGGTGTCATCAACAGGAAAACGTAATCAACGATTAGATTGATTAGCAATAAACGCCACACAAAACACTAATCATATTCTTCTTAACACAAAACAACCACAATTAACAAGAATCAATGCTCAAATAAAATTTGTAGCAATTTCTCTTACATGCAAATCGCATACACATACTGTTTTGTCACCATGAATTGAATCGGCGCGTGATCGTTACCGCTCTGATACCATGTTGAGATGTAGAGAGAAAGAGAGAGAGACGATACAAGAGACACACCATATACGCTCCCAAAAACTGATTCATATTGAGGACAAGATACAAATATATAGGTGAGACCAAGTTGAGTAGAGTGAGCCATATATAGCTCCAACAAGGCCCAGGGATTTAATGTTTACGTGATCATGTGAAATTTCTCATCATCACAATGTTTATTATCACATTCACATAATGATAATTAGCCTGATCACAAAAAATCCGATAAGTGGTGACGTGGAAACCTACCAAAACCTCACTGGGGTATAGGTTTTTCTCGATGGGCCCACGAAGAAACTATAAGAATTCTAAACTAAGCCCACCAAGACGTGAAAAAATCCCAGTGAGCTTACCAAATTGGATAATTTCTATCGGTAAAGGGAAAGTCACATGACTATTTAACGTGATCACGTATTTGGAAAAGTAATTATTCAATGTTATTAATGTGTTCACATGTTCGTGATCACGTTAATAAAATCCCTAACTAGGACATTGAACGGCGTAGAATGTCACGGGAACCGAATAATAGAGATAGACAGCAAAACGGAGGAAGAAATCTTTGTATTGATAGTGTTTGATACAACAGAGGAGCAATTGAATATATATATGGGCGCACTCCGTTGTACGGAGCTCGAACCTCCCGACCACCCCCGAGCTTCAGTTCGCTTGCATGCAGCGTCTCACTCGCACTCGCACTCGCACTCGCACTCTCGCACTCGCACTCGCACTCGCACTCGCATCGCACTCGCACTCGCAGAAGAGAGAATGGTGAATCCCCCCCAAAACGCACCACCTGTCCTTCTATTCTCCTCCAAAAAGCCTGCGACCTCTTAAAATAGCCGCTTTTCTATTTTTGGCGCTCGGTCGCTCGACTTGCGCGCCAATATACCTGCGAGAACAAGGTTAAAAAACGTGATCGTGAAGCGATCCGTAGAGGTTAGTTTTTTTTTTTTTTCAGCTGTCTTCAATGAACATAACTCCCAAACGGAGCCAAAACAGCCCAAGTCCGTCTCATACAATCTTGTTGCCCTCGCTGCGCTCTTCGACGGCTATGTGATGGAAAATTTCCATAGCCTGCTCGATTTGCTGAAAATCAACTGCAAAACAGCTATTTTCTACAAAACGATGCAAAAACAGCAAATCCAACTTTTTTTTCTTAATCTTTGGCCTTCAACGAGCATCAAAACATCAAAATCTCTAAAGACTCAAAGAAACCAAAGTTGTTCCTTATAAGCAGGCTTCAATCGCTTCATACATCACTTTTTCAAAATCCCACGTTAACGCCTTCAAAAATGCCCCAGAAAGTGCCTTCCGGATCAAAAAATTTTATCGGACGAAAACAATCCACACATCCTTCTACACAGTGGACTAACTTTAAAATGACAAAAACTTCCTAGAAAACAAAATTTATTACTAAAACACCTCGAAATCAAGTCTTGTTACATAGAACCACATCCTTCAAACATTCCTCCAATAGTATAGATACATTTCTTGGTCCTATCTCCCACAAGTGAAATTTGGATCTGTTCTACACACACAACCAATGCGAACAATTTCATCATCAAGTGTCATATGCACTTTATCTCGAGATTTGAAATCCATCCTGTAAGTTAAAAAGATGGCCTTATCAAGTTCATAGTCAGAAATAAATTTCCATTTTACAAAATACATGAGGGTTATAAGCATTGTAACTACATTTAGTCTCAAAGCAATGAGCCCAATCAAGTCTATGTTGACAAGTGGTTGACCTTACTTCTATCCATGCATCAATGGGGCTTAGCTTGGGTTGTGGGGGATCTCAAGTTCCAATTCCCCATGGTACAACATGAAAAAGATCTAGGTAGGTTGGACAAGTGGTAGCAAATATTGTGATTAAACCACCTTGATACACCAATAGATGAAAATCTAGCAATGGAATCAATGTTGAGCAAGTGGTGGCCCAACTAGTTGTTCTTGAAACCAAAACCCTGTTTCTTCATTAGACTATAGCTTAGACAAGTGGCAGACTTCGTTTTAATGCCATGTACTTTTAATGTCAATACCCAAGGTAGACAACCAGAGGACCTTTCTTCTTAATTTCCAGTCCTTGCTTCTCAGTGGAAGCAAGGTTGGACTGGACAAGTGGTGGACCTTGAAACCAAAACACCTTCCCACCAATGTATGAGTAGCCCTTGCTTCTTACAATGGTAGCAAGGTTGAACAAGTGGTGGATCTTGAAACCAATAGCCCTTTGCTATATTAGACTATAGCTTAGACAAAGTTGTGGACCTAGTTCTAAGGCCTAAGGCCTAAGGAAAACTATTGGAAATATTTTTGAAGTAGGGGGTTGGACCTGTGATGGATATTGAAATCAAAAGCCCCTTTGTATATTAGATTTTAGCTTGAACAAGTGATGGATCTTGAAACCAGTATCCCTTCGCTATATTAGACTGTAGATTATACAAAGTTGTGGACTTAGTTTTAAGGGCCAATGCCTAAGGCAAACTATTGAAACTAGTGTTGAAGAAGGGGTTTGATGTGTGATGGATACTGAAATCAAAAGTCCCTTGGTAAATTATAATGTAGCTTGGATAAGTGGTGGAGCAAGTGGTGGACCTTAAAACAAATAGCCCTTCGCTATATTAGATTGTAACTTAGAAAAAGTTGTGGACTTAGTTTTAATGGTTGATGTTCAAGGCAAACTATTGAAAATAGTGTTGAAGATGGGGTTGGACCTGTGATGGTATTGAAATCAAAATTCCCTTGATATATTAGAATGTAGCTTGGAAAAGTGGTGGACCTAAACTCCCATGTCAATGCCTTGCTTGGAGAGTCGCCCCCCCCCCCCCAAAAAAAAAAAAAAAAAAAACAAGAAGGAAAAATACCATAGAATAGGTGGACTTTGAGAAGAATTCCCATCCGGAGAATATACAGTTTTAAGCTTGGTCATGTGGTGGAACAAAGTTCTAAATGAATGAATGGAACAATGGTCGATATTATAAAGATAATGGATCAATGGGCAATATCAATGGCCATCATCCTGCACAAGGTACAAAATCGCCATCACAGACAGGAGGCCATCAGCGTATAGATTCGTGCTAACGATTAGTGAGGAAGAGGCAACAACTTCCTTAAAGGTCCATATCTCTCTCTCTCTCTCTCTCTCTCTATATATATATATATATATACACACACACACACACACACACACACATAAAGGTTCTCTGTCATTCTTTCTTGTGTACAAAGATACAGAGTTTTTGAGTAGAATTTTTTAATGTTGTTTGCATCCCTAAGTCACTCACACACAAATCAGTCAAATCTGTCATTCTTGCTTGCTGTCTCTCTCAAAAATAAAAAAATTTACACATTCATAAGATTAGTCTCTTGCTATCTTCATCCTTTTTCTCCTCTTGCATATATTGATCAACATGTATATGTGTGTTATCTCAACACAATAGTCATGCATAATATTTATAGACATAGGTATCTACATAAATAGCAAAGATAACTAAACCATTATAGTACTTGTAAACTTGAATGGACGGATGAATTACTTGTGTTACTTGTTGAGATCAATTCTTGCCGCAAGTGATGGAGACCTCTTGAGTTTCCTTTCCTCTAAACCGTTTGTAAATTTGATTGTAATCTGGTTTTTTTATAGAATAATGTAGTCTGCTAAAATTCCTACTCAACATAAACCGTTGAAACTAGGACAAGTAAACAAACAATAGTAAGTGGACAGAAATATGATACATTGTTGGGATGCAAAAAAATTATAATCTCCCTTTTCAAGAGCTTATGTTGTACATGCGGTGGGTGTATGATGTTTTCATTTCTCTATGGGATATAGGTTGGACAAGTGGTGAACCATTGGACTTAAAGGACCTCCAAACAATACCTTGTACACTCAATCATTCTTGGTATGTAGGTTGGACAGGTGGTGGACCTTGTTTGAATACAACGTGCTCTGATATTGTAGCAATTTTTAGGTGGGATAACTTAAAAAATCTATACAGACTAGTAGCAATTTAGACTCATTATTTTCAATTTGGGTGGGATAGTCAAAATTCAAGCGACATAGTTTGATTCAAGATTAGCCACTTTGAATTTAGGCGGGATAATTAGTTTAAACATGGTTTGAATTTAGGTAGGATATTTTGAATTTGGGCAAGATAATCACATCTTCTTTAGCAAACGTGAATTTGAATTTTAATTTAGGTGGGATATTTTAAATTTAGGAGGTCAAATTTGAATTTTGGTGGGAAATTTCAAATTTTGATGGCTAAATTTGAATTTGGGCGGAAAAGTTTAAATTTAGGTGGGAAATTTTAAGTTTGGGCAGTTACATTTAAATTTAAGTGATCAATTTTGAATTTGAACAAATATTTAGGTGGGAATGTTTTGAATCTCAAACCAAAATCTCCATAATACAATGTAGTGTAGGTTGGACAAGTGCGTGGTAGACCTTTAGGCCAAACCATCTGTGCTACTAGACATAATTGGTGGAGTGTTGTTTGTATCAATGTTTAAATGGAGCTTGTCTCAGAAAAAGGTGGGACTTATAACTTGGACGAGTGGTTGACGGTGAAACAAAGCTCATCATGTACAACATATATTTTGGTTTTCCATGTTTTCCTCAAGCTTAGATTAAAGAAATAATGCAGCCTTCTTCTCTCTAGTTTTACCTGCAACCTAGCTTGGCCAAGTGCTGGATCTTTAGCTACTCTCCATGCTTCAATGGAGCCTACTTTGGACAAGTGGTTAAGCTTTCTTCTTTCTACGTTTCAATGGAGCATGGATGGAGCATGTTATGGAGCTTTATATAGTCTTAGACAAGTGGTCAATGTTAAAATTGAATTTCATATTTAGGAATGTATAGGTCAATTATACCTTGATACAAAACCACCCAGGCTACAAGATAGTAGGTTGATAAGTGGTGAATTTCTATTATCTCCCCATGTCAACCGTACAAAATGCATTCACCTTTACGCCCGTTTAACAAAAATTATATGTATAAAACGTCAATATACGCCGTATTTCTGAATAATTACAGAATATCCATATAAAACAGTTTTTTATCGAGATATTTTTCGATCGAAAAATATCTCGATCGAAAAATTGTATTTATATACAATCGTCGCCATATTCGATTGAAAAGCATTGTGGACTTTTTTGGAGCTTGGAGAGCTTGGAGCTTTTGAGTTAGATTCTTCGGTTTACAGCGGTTTTCAGGTATATTTTTTTAATTTTCAGTAAATACTAACTTTATTTTTGTGTTGTGCCAGACTTGTGTGGTTGCAGTAGTTTCGACTCTCACCACAAAGTTGGCTTGAAGGTCGTAGGCCACTTCGTGGTGTGTAGCCATATGGATCACTCAGAGGTGTGTAGAATATAGTTTCCTTTCCATGGTGTGTAGTTATATAACTCACTCCAAGGAAGGTTTAGGGTAAATTTAGATTCTCACTCGTATGGTGTAGTAGTATATCTCTCACCATAGAGATGAGTTAGGATTAGAGGTCGACTCGTGGAGTGTAGTAGGCATGATGCTACACCTTCACTTCAGAGTGGCCTATAAAATTTACAATATTAAAGTAAATCATTATTGATTATTCTACATAGAAGCACAAAGATTTGTTCCTCATTTTAAGAGTGTAGAGATGCATACTTTATGCCCTCTTCATCTTAATGCGACTTTCGTTATTTTTGTGCTTCTATTTCTAAAGGCCAGGAGTGTGAGATGCTCTCAGTAGATGACTTGGTGTTACTCTGAAAGTAGATATATACAACAATTGATTTACATTTGAGATTGTTGAGCTGTTTGCTGATGGTTGTGTTGTGCGTTCCACACACTCCATTAGAAATATCTTATAAAATTTACAATTTTAGATTAAGTTTTTATGTCATAGGTGTTACATAGAAACACAAGCGTTTACCACTCGTTATATTAAGAGTGAAGAGATGCATTTTTCATGACTCTTCATCTTAATGTGACGTACTGGTTACTCGTGTGTTTCATATTCAAAAGAACACATTTTTTCATCATTAAATGACTTGGTGTTGTTTGGACGTAAACACATACGATAGGTAACTTATATCTGCAATTGTTAATTTATCCGCTAATAGTTGTGGTGTGAGTTCCACACACTTTATGAGGGATTAGATTGATAAAAACTATCAATCTATTTTACACAGCAATCAGGACTTCTGCTGAGAATATCTCACACTAGCTGAGTTGTTCACATGTACGATTTTCCAACCCTTTAGATGTAATTTTTCATCATCTCACACTTTACACTAGCAGGGGTCCAGTTCTTGTGCTGAGAGCATCTCACACTCCTGGCCTCTCTCTCTCTCTCTCTCTCTCTTCTCTCTCTTCTCTCTCTCTTTCTTCTCTCTCTCTCTCTCTCTTTAATTTAATTTTCATGGTCGATTCGCACAATGTGGTTTGTAATCATAAGATTCTCTTTAATTTTCAATAATTTAATATTTTTTAATAAATTTGTATCATCATTTTGTTGAGCTTATATGTGAAGCTACTCTATATGGCTTCTCTATATATGGCACCAGGTCCCCTCTATATTACATCATCTCATGTGTGTATTCTACACACTTTGGGGTTCTACTTCTGTGCTTTCTCTTCTCTCTCAACATGGTATCAGAGCAGTACGTTTTTGTTTTCGATTTTTCTCCTGATCAAAATTGATTTTGCAGAAAATACCTTCTGAGAGACCGAAATCGATGTGGTCTACAACTTTGCAAAGGAAGTGTCTTCAAATTCTGCACCGATTTTGAGTTATCGTTCGCGGACTGAGTATATACCTAAAAAAAGCTTCCGCATTTTGTTTTTTATTTTTCTGCTAATTGGAAACGATTTTTGTAGAAAACTACGCGCGAGAGAGACGGAATCGATGTGGTCTACAACTTTGCAGAAGAAAGTTTTTTCAAATTCTGCACTGATTTTGAATTATCGTTCGCGGAACAACAAAGCAATTCCGCTTTT